>NC_037676.1:20878810-20930959 GCF_003255815.1 Theropithecus gelada
AAAAAATTAGCCAGGCGTGGTGGCGGGCGCCTGTAGTCCCAGCTACTCAGCAGGCTGAGGCAGGAGAATGGCATGAACCTGGGAGGCAGAGCTTGCAGTGAGCCGAGATCACGCCACTGCACTCCAGCCCGGGCGGCAGAGCAAGACTCCGTCTCAAAAAAAATTACAGAAATTAGCTGAGTGTGCTGGTGCGCACCTGTAATCCAAGCTACTTGGGAGGCTGAGGCAGGAGAATCACTTGAACCCAGGAGGCAGAGGTTGCAGTGAGCAGAGATCGCACCACTGCACTCCAGCCTGGGCGACAAGAGTGAGACTCCATCTCAAAAAACAAACAAACAAAAAAAACCCAGAGACCTGAGAATTTCTGTTCTCCTCACCTCATAAAACTTTTTTAAGGAGCCCACGAGGCATAACTTCAGGCTGTCCACAATCTCCTGATGCGGCATCTGGAACACCACCCGGGAATACCATTTTGTGAGGGTGCTGGGGTCAGGGTGAGCAGAGAGACAGAGAGAGGAAGATGAACAAATGCTCAACAGGGACAGCCTATGGCTTGTGTCAGTAACACAGGTTTCTCTATGAATCAATCCAACAACAAATACCTAGAAAATGCATTTATGCTATATGTAAGAACAAGTAGTGATGTGGGGAAAAGATATATTTAAGTCATATGCAGAACATAGATATGTGTACTTGTGGCCAGGCGTGGTGGCTCACGCCTGTAATCTCAGCACTTTGGGAGGCCAAGGCAGACAGATCACGAGGTCAGGAGATCAAGACCATCCTGGCTAACACGGTGAAACCCCGTCTCTACTAAAAATACAAAAAAATTAGCCAGGCGTGGCGGCAGGCACCTGTAGTTCCAGCTACTCAGGAGGCTGAGGCAGGAGAATGGCGTGAACCCAGGAGGCAGAGCTTGCAGTGAGCCGAGATCGTGCCATTGCACTCCAGCCTGGGCGACAAAGTGAGACTCCGTCTCAAAAGAAAAAAAAAAAGTGTAATTGTGGATATTTCCTACAAAACTGCTCCAACAGAAAAAATTTAACAACTTAGATATCCACCAAGAGAGGATTAAATAATGATACACAGAATAAATTCTGTGCAGCAGTTGAGCTGGTGGAGATTTATTTGTAATGGTATGGGAAAATGTACAGTTTAAGTGCATATTAAGCTAAGGAATAATGTGCCTAGAAATATCCCATTTGTGTATATAGATGTGTATATGTGTATATATATCAGAGATATATATCACGTGTTAATATATGCATAAAAGAGAATCTGAAAGTATATACACATCAAACCTTTGGCAGCTGTTAATACGAAAAGCTGGACCATGAGGAATTCTCACTTTCTAAATTTCTGCAGATATTTGGAATGAGCATGCCTTTTTTTCCCAATTGGAACAAACGATCAAAAAAACCTCATTTCTGGGGGAAAAAATGCCAACAACAACAACAAGGCAGCACAGCCCCAGCCTTGGAAGAGGCCGCTCTTCAGCTGGGAAGCACATTCACACTGGTGCCAAGTTTGTTAAATAAGCTGCATAGCCAGGTGCAGTGCTCATGCCTGTAATCCCAGCACTTTGGGAGACCGAGGCAAGTGGATCACTTGAGCCCAGGAGTTCGAGACCAGCCTGGGCAACATGGTGAAATCCTGTCTCTACAAAAACAAGCTGGGTATGGTGGCGCATGCTTGAGGTCCCAGCTACTTAGGAGGCTGAGGTGGGAGGATCACCAAAACCCAGGGAGGCTGAGGTTGCAGTGAGCTGTGATCACGCCACTGCACTCCAGCCTGCGTGACAGAGTAAAACCCAGTCTCAAAAACCAAAAAAAGTTGCATAAACAAATTTCACAGCCGGGCACGATGACTCACACCTGTAATCCCAGCACTTTGGGAGGCTGAGGCGGGTGGATCACCTGAGGTCAGGAGTTCAAGATCAGCCTGGCCAACACAGTGAAATGCTGTCCTACTAAAAATACAAAAATTAGCCTGGCATGGTGGTACGCACCTGTAATCCCAGCTACTAGGGAGGCTGAGGCAGGAGAATCACTTAAACCCAGAAGACGGAGGTTGCAGTGAGCTGAGACCGCGCCACTGCACTCCAGCCTAGGTGACAGAGGGAGACTCCATTTCCAAAAAAAAAAAAAAAATTTTTTTTCACATGAAGATAGAGGAAAAAAGTGTTTTAAATCTTTATACTATAATACGTAAGACTAAAAAGATTTGCTGGATTTATAATAAGATTAGGCACTGAAACGAAATAATCAAACAAGATGGCACTGTGAGCAGTACTTACAGATTGATGCTTGCCACGAAGCCAACCACGGAGCGCATGCCTCTACTGGGGTCATGGTAAACATCCATCCCGATTACCATTAACTGTTTCTAGTTTAGAAAACAAAAACAAAAACCAAATCCCAGACCTGAGCAATGCATTGCTCCATTTTTAATTACTGTCTGAATCGCAAAGCAACTTCCCCTTACTGTTTATATGTGAAAGTAAGTTCTGGGAAAGAAAAAAAAAAGACAGCAATCAACTTGACATTTTTTAAACACAATAAGCACAGTCAGAGATCTAGACCAGGGATCAGCAAAGGACTAAAGGGTAAATAACTTAGGCTTTGGGAGCCTCATGATTTCTGTAGAAACCACAGGTTGAGTATTCCCAAACCTTAAAAGCTTTTGAGCACCAACATGACACTCAAAGAGTTTCAGATTTTGGAGTGTTTCAGATTGCAGATTTTTGAATTTGAGATGCGAGCAAATGTCCCATACCCCCAGAAATCTAAAATCCAAAATGCTTCTGGTCCCAAGCATTTCAGAAAAAGTATACTTGACCTTTATTCAATTCTTTCTGCTTAACACAAAAGCAGTCATGGACAGTATGAAAAGAAGTACGGCTGTATTCCAGTGAAATTTTATTTAAAGACACTGAAAATTAACTTCATATAGTTTTCATGTGTCATGGAATAATCATCTTAGTTTTATTTTTTTCGCCATTTAAAAACATAAAAACCAGGCTGGGCATGGTGGCGCACACCTGTAATCCCAGCATTTTGGGAGACTGAGGCGGGCAGATCACCAGGTCAGGAGTTTGAGACCAGCCTGGCCAACATGGTGAAATCCCATCTCTACTAAAAATACAAAAATTAGTTGGGTATGGTGGCGGGTGCCTGTAATCCCAGCTACTCGGGAGGCTGAGGCAGGAGAATTGCTTGAACCTGGGAGGTGGAGGTTGCAGTGAGCTGAGATCGTGCCATTGCACTCCAGCTTGGGCAACAAGAACAAGACTCCGTCTCAAAAAAACAAAAAACAAAAAAACAAACATAAAACGCATTCTTAGATAACTGGCTGAAGAGGCAGGAAGCCATTTAGACTACTGAGTAAGTGTTGAGAAGAGGAAGCATAATGAATAAGGAAAAACAAGAAAAAGGCTTGGAGGATTCTCTGGAGAGGCAAACAACCATTTTGGCATCACTCACCAGAGGAATATCCACTCCCCAGAGCTCACCACCCAATTTACAGTTAATCTGAAGTAAAATTTTCTGGGCCACACTCCGAAGCCTGGTGGGCTGACCAATGGTTCGAACATTGACAACCTATAATGAAGGGACCAAAAGGTGTCAGGAGAAGCAGGTCACTACCAAACCCTCAGAAAATCTGAACTCTGAAGTAAACATTACATTTGTTTAAGAAACTCAAGTTAGAAGGTAACATATTTCGCGTTAGTAATTCTAATTCTAGGGTTTCTAGGCATGCATGCACATGGGCAAAATAAAACCCACACACACACACACACACACACACAAACACACAAACCCAAAACAAAACCAACAAATGAAAACTTTCAAAAGGATCTCACGCAGAGTGGAATGCTTTTTTAACTCCCATAGGAAAAATAGCTTTCCCCTTTCAGAATGAAGACTATACTCACTCTCAGAACTCAGTCATATGAAACCACCTGGTGACTCAACCTCGGAACAAGCGAAATTGTTCATTCGGAAGCATGAGGGCAGCTTATGAAGAGCAATCTGCTCTTTGCCAGGTTGCTCTAATCAGGAGAACCTTTCACCAGAAGGCTCTGCATGTACTGGCTTCTAACAGCTACTTTAGTCTTTGTGAACACACATATCACTCTCTTCAAGCCTCAGGAGAGGTGCCATCTGTGCCTCCTGCCCCAACACCCACTCACCTGGGAGGGCACTGGGGACTGCACACAGCACAGCTTCTTGATGGCCCCATAGAGATCATCACGTGTGCCCATGATGATGCAAACAACCATCTGTATCTTTCCCTTGAAGAGATAAGGCATATACAAGTCAGGCTCTGGAACTCTCTGGGGACTTTCACAGGACTCTAGTTGGCAGTATTCTGAGTATGCAAAGCCATAGGACCTTTAAGGAAGACAGGCAACTGAAATAAAGAGGGTGGACATTCCAACCAGAACCAGGTCCTTGGAGCTGAATTAACATTCTTTGGCTCAGGGCTGTTCTGAATAGATAGGTAATATGTTACTATTAATTACCCAGAGCTGGCCCTGATTACCAAAAGATTTATCTATTAGGAGACTCAGATGGCTGGAAAAGGACTAGGTTTGAATGCATGCAAGGTTTACATTACTTGCTGCTTCCAACTCCATATGTTTTTTACTACTCTCTTTGGTTTACTAAACAACTTGTTACATTCATGCCACAGAACTTTAACTGAGGAAACAGGGAATGCAATACTACAAGAAAGCATTCAGAACTAAATGCAAACTGGAAAGAAGCTATTGCCAAATCCATAAGCAGCCATTCCTAACTTTCTGATGAAGAGACAGGATGATATTGTCAGCAGCACAGCACATGTCAGTATCATCTATCCCTCACCGCTGAAGGGATCCAATACTGAAAAAAGATGACCTTTCAAAGTCTGACTAAAGAAAAGCAGCATTCAAGCGAAAGAAGATTGCCAACCCTTTATGCCAGAAACTGCTACAAATGGTAAATCAGTGGTACCCTGCTCCATATCAAGATTGGTGTGATGTTAAGACCGTTCAGAGGACACATTCAGCAATGACACCAAAGCATTTCCAAAGGCATGAGAACAGAGCTGCGCACTGGGAGCCTATGGACTGGACACAGCAAACAGGTGTGTTTTTTCAGGCCCTACAATGGCTTAAAAGCGTTTATGTTTCTTTAAATTAACATTTAAACACAGGAAGATACACACATATGCAATTCCAGGTTTTTGGCCTTTATTAACAAACAAGCACGTGAAGAATCATTTTGGCAATCCTGGGTTTATATCTCCAGTCACAGGGGTTACCCCCTTCAGTTCATTTAACTCCCCTCCTGGCCTACTTCACTAATTTATACTCCTTATCAGGCTTCTGGAGACATACGAGTTTTTGATTCCTCATACAGATGATAATAGAATGCCTTAAAGATGAACAGAGAGAGAGCAAGGCCACTATAAGTTGGTAAGCGATATGAATGAAATTCACATCCATGCCACATGAAAACTGTCAGTTGTACCCTCTCAAAAAGGGAACACAAGAAGTTGTGAAATGGGGGAGCTGATGTACTGGACTGGGTTATTCTTTTGAAAGCAGAACAGAACTTTTCTACGATCAGGTCAGAGGGAGGCCATGGTAGAGTATGACAGGCATGGTAGATCAGGATGGAACTATAAAGAGAATGCACAGGCTGGGTGCCGTGGCTCATACTGGTAATCCCAACACTTTGGGAGGTTGAAGTGGGAGGACTGATTGAGGCTGGGAGTTTGAAATCAGCCTGGGCAACAGAGGGAGACCCTATCTCTACAAAAAACTTAAAAATTAGCCAGGAGTGGTGGTGCACATGTACAGTTTCAGCTACTCAGAAGGCTGAGGCAGGAGGATCCCTTGAGCCCTCAAGTTTGAGGTTACAGTCAGCTATGATCTTGCCACTGTACTTTAGCCTGGGCAACAGATCAAGACCTTGTGTCTAAAAAAAGAGACAGAGAGAGAAATACACCAAAGAAAGAACATAAGTATGCTGTTGTGAATGATATACCAAGAGTGCTGGATCAAAAAGAGAATGCTGCTGGGCATGATGACTCACGCCTGTAACCTCACTGCTTTGGGAGGTTGAGGCAGCAGGATCATCTGGGGCCAGAAGCTGGAGACCAGCCTGGGCAAATAGTGAAACCCTATCTCTATAAAAAATTTTTTTTAAATTAGCCAGGTGTGATGGCCCACGCCTGTAGTTCTAGCTACTTGGAAGGCTGAGGCGGGAGGATTGCTTGAGCCCAGGAGTTTGAGGCAACAATGAGGTAAGATTGCACCAGTGTATTCCAGCATGGGTGACAGAGTAAAATCCTCCCCTTTTTTTTTTTTTTTTTTTTTTTAAAAAAAAGGTCTCACTCTGTTGCCCAGGTTGGAGTAAAGTGGCATGATCATAGCTCAATACAGCCTCAACCTCCCCAGGCTCAGGTGATTCTCCCACCTCAGCCTTCTGAGCAGCTGGTACTACAGGTGCATGCTACCCATGTAGAGACAGGGTTTTGCTATGTTGCCCAGGCTGGTCTCAAACTCCTGGGCTCAAGCAACCCGTCCGCCTCAGCATCCCAAAGTGCTGGAATTACAGGTGTGAGCCACTGTGCACCCAGCTGACCCTATCTCTTAAAAAAATTTTTTAAAAAAGAACTCTATGACGCCAAAACGACTGAATTCTAGGATTGAACTCACCAGAACAATTTACCAGAATCTTCAATTCAAGGGCTAATCACTGCCAAAAGCCTTCCCCTTGCTTTTTTCTCTCCCTATTCTCCTTGTTCTATTTTATTTACAAACAGGTAAGAACTGAAAAGCCTGAATAACTAAGTTGTGAGTGCTATGACCTGGCCACCTCTAGTGTTCCTGATCAGTCATCAGGACCTAATCAATGGGCCACCTGCCAAGTTCATCACCAGAGTAATTTTAATCTTGAACCAGGCCAGACTGAGGCAGCTCAGTAGTGAATCGTGCAAGACGGCACCTAACCTAAGCAGCTGCTTTCTGAACACAACGTGTTCTATAGATAATGAACCACAGTTAAGTCAGCTATTCTCTCAGCCAGTTACGTGAGAAAAAGAAGACTAGAGTGAGGGTGCCAACATAGAGTGAGAGAAGCAAAATTAACCAAAGGGCATAAAAAACACTTTTCAATCAGTGTTTCATGTGCACACAGGGAAGACAAGCTCTGGGGCATTATCAACAGCAGATGGATAACCATGGTAAGTTAAAATTAAGTATTTAAGTATTTTAAAATGGACATCCTATAAATGTATTTGAATTACATTTTTACCTCAGCTCCTAACATGGATTGAATGGTTCTGACATAGGTCTCTATCCGGTCATCCTTTAGTTCAACCCAGGCCGGTGGGCTCATGTGCATGCCAATGGGGCCAGCTATCTTCTCCAACATGTTGACCAGTTCTCGAGCCTGATCCATTGCTCTCTTTGGGTAAAAAAGTGCCCAGAAATGCATGGGGATCTAGGAACAACCACAAGCTACTTTTAGTATTTCTCATAATTTAAACATCCCAATCTCACACTTAAGATTTCATTCTAGAGAATAAATTACTTTCACTCTGATTGCTTGAATCCTGTCTCATCTAACTCCTATTATTAACATGAATGTACATAAGAAAACTGGTGTAGTCTCAAAATGGAACGTTATACAGTAATGAGAATGGAAGAGTAACAACCACACCTAATAACAGGATGAAACTCACCAACACAAATTTAAGAAAAGAAGCCAGACATGGAAGAATATATAATCTATGATTCCATGTATATATAAAGTACAGAAACTGTTGAAACCAATCTGTGCTATGAGAAGTCAGGACAGTGGTTACACTGGGTGTGTGAGGGGTAAGGGACAGGCAGTAACTGGGAGAATGGAGGGGGCTTCTGGAGTGTTGGTAAAGTTCTGCTTCTCAACCCTTGGTGTTGATTACACAGGTCTATTTAATTTTAAAAAATTCATCAAGTTATACCTTTATAAGTGTGCTTTTCATTTATATTTCAATAAAACATTTAAAAACATGCATTTTATATATCTGTTTACATATATCTGGCCACGAAGTCCATGTTGGTTAAAAATACAGAGAAGTAATTATACACCATATTGTACTTTGATACAAATAGCTAGTGTATTATTAGTTCCCTAGGTGAGGTACTGTTTTAATCTAATTTAATTTCTCTCATAGATACAAACACCCTCTAGATACTCCCAGCGAAAAAGAGGGGGAAAAGAGAAAGAAAGAAGGGAGAGTGGGTAACAGGTTAGCACTATGTGAATTACCATAGCAATTTACTTCCTTTTCCTAAGTTTGTGGTCAGGCAAAGGGCTTACCTCTAACAACTCATCAACTGCTCTGTTTGAAGGATCCCTGTTTAGTAGGTAATTCAGAAAGGGGATTCAATTGGCACTTTCTCTCAAAAAGAGGACTCTAGATCATTCCTGCTTCCTAATTTCCACACTTTGGGGAATACTGGTCCTCTCTTTATCACTTCAAAAATCACTTACAGTCAAGATGGAAGGGTCTCTGGTTACTTCCTTAACCCAGTTTAGTTCCTGAGATGTGATAAATGAAGTATTTTTAAAGTTAATTCTTTCCATTGGTAGAACACGTCCTTCAATCTAAACAGAAAATAAACCATCTATGACATGAGCCATTTCAAACACTATTTAGAAAAACACTGCTACTGCTCTATGAGGCCTGCTCAGCTCCACCACAGACACTTGTCCTATTAGAACTTTTGAGACTAGCAGAATAATAAAGTTTCTAGCAGCGAAAGTCTCTGTCAATAAAAACCTACATTTACATAGCTAAAATTATCATAGGTACTAGTCTTTCATTATTGAAGCTTTCACATGATATCCCAAGAGAGGGATTTGAAAACATTGTCTATTCAGAACCACTGAATAAAGGAAAACAATCTTTAAAAAATATTTTAAAGGGGCCAGGCACCGTGGCTCATGCCTGTAATCCTAGCATTTTGGGAGGCCAAGGCAGGTGCATCACCTGAGGTCAGGAGTTTGAGATCAGCCTGACCAACATGGAGAAACCCCACCTCCACTAAATACAAAAAATTAGCCAGGCGTGGTGGCACATGCCTGTAATCCCTTACTCAGGAAGGCTGAGGCAGGAGAATCGCTTTTGAACCCAGTAGGCGGAGGTTGCAGTGAGCTGAGATCACACCACTGCACTCCAGCCTGGGCAACAACAGCAAAACTCCGTCTCAAAAAAAAAAAATTTTTTTTAAGGGAAAAATTGAAAGGAGAATATTAAAGGCAAAATTTCTTAATAAGGCTGAACAAAGACTATTATTTTATATTATCCCAGACAAAAGCTGAGGGGAACAAGCCATAAATATAATAAAAAGTTTAAATTATAATAATCAATTAGACCTAAATGTCCCAAAATAGCAAGATAATTAAGCTAATAATACATCAGTATGATGGGCTACTTTGTGAGCATTAGTTACTTCCCAACTACATGAAATATGATCCTATTTTTGCACAAATAGTGTATATACGTCATGAAAACTGAATGAGTCCAAACTTAGTAGTGATTACCTCTGGGAGAGGTATATTTATGTAGGACTTTTACTTTTCATAATTTCTACTGTTTGCTTTTAAAAAAACCATTTTGGGCCAGGCGCGGTGGCTCACGCCTGTGATCCCAGCACTGTGGAAGGCTGAGGTGGCTGGATCACTTGAGATCAGGAGTTTGAGACCAACCTGACCAACATGGCAAAACCCCATATCTAATAAAAATACAAAAGTTAGCCAGAGGTGGTGGCAGGCACCTGTAACCCCCAGCTAAGTGGGAGGCTGAGGCATGAGAACAATTGAACCTATGAGGCGAAGATTGCAATAAGCCGAGATCGCGCTGCTGCACTCCAGTCTGGGCAACACGTGAGACTCTGTCTCAAAAAAGTATTTTTATCTAAAATTAAAATGTTGTAATGACTTTCCTAATAACGTAAAAGTCTACTATTATTATTACTAGAATTACTTTTTTTTTTTTTTGAGACAGAGTTTCGCTCTTGTTGCCCAGGCTGGAGTTGAATGGCGCAATCTTGGCTCACTGCAACCTTCGCCTCCTGGGTTCAAGTGGTTCTCCTGCCTCAGCCTCCTGAGTAGCTGGGATTACAGGTATGTGCCACCACACCTGGCTAATGTCATATTTTCGGTAGAGACAGGGTTTCATCATGTTGGTCAGGCTGGTCTGGAACTCCCAACCTCAGGTGATCTGCCCGCCTTGGCTTCCCCAAGTGCTGGAATTACAGGCATGAGTTACTGTGCCTGGCCTTTTTTTTCCCCAGAAACGCAGAATAGACTTTTATAGGGCTGCCCCCGGCTCTATAAAACTCTATTATAAAGAGTAAAGGCACCCATATTAGCAAAGGTATAAGAGGTAGACTCATGCTCATGAAGCCAAAAAATGTTAATCCTTTCTAGCATAAAATTGGCAACATAAACTAAGAGTATGGCTGGGTGTGGTGGCTCACACCTGTAATCCCAGCACTTTGGGAGGCTGAGAAGGGCAGATCACTTGAGGTCAGGAGTTTGAGACCAGCCTGGCCAACATGGTGAAACCCTCTCTCTACTAAAACTACAAAATAAAAATTAGCTGGGTGTGGTGGTGCACGCCTGTAGTCCCAGCTACTTGGAAGGCTGAGGCAGAAGATTCTCCTGAACCCAGGAGGAGGAGGCTGCAGTGAGCCGAGATCACTCCATTGCACTCCAGCCTGGGTGACAGGGCAAGACTCAGCCTCAAAAAAAATTTTTTTAAATAAATAAATAAAATAGAAGTATTAAAAACATAAACGTCTCTAAATTATTTTACCTTCATAAATTGAACTTAAGAAAATAAACAAGAGGGCTGGGCGTGGTGGCTAACGCCTGTAATCCCAGCACTTTGGGAGGCTGACACGGGTAGATCATGAGGTCAGGAGTTCGAGACCAGCCTGGCCAAGATGGTGAAACCCTGTCTCTACTAAAAATACAAAAATTAGCCAGGCTTGGTGGCATGTGCTTGTAATCCCAGCTACTTGGGAAGCTGAGGCAGGAGAATTGCTTGAACCCGGGAGGCAGAGGCTACAGTGAGCCGAGATTATGCCATTGCACTCCAGCCTGGCCAACAAGAGTGAAACCCCGTCTTAAAAAAAAAAGAAAAAGAAAAAGAAGGCCGGGCGCGGTGGCTCAAGCCTGTAATCCCAGCACTTTGGGAGGCCGAGACGGGTGGATCACGAGGTCAGGAGATCGAGACCATCCTGGCTAACATGGTGAAACCCCGTCTCTATTAAGAAATACAAAAAACTAGCCGGGCGAGGTGGCGGGCGTCTGTAGTCCCAGCTACTCGGGAGGCTGAGGCCGGAGAATGGCATGAACCCGGGAGGCGGAGCTTGCAGTGAGCTGAGATCCGGCCACTGCACTCCAGCCCAGGCGACAGAGCGAGACTCCGTCTCAAAAAAAAAAAAAAAAAAAGAAAAAGAAAAAGAAAAAAGACAATAAACAAGGGCTGGCGTGGTGGCTCACACCTGTAATCTTAACACTTTGGGAGGCCAAGGTAGGCGGATCACTTGAGGTCAGGAGCTCGAGAGACCAGCCATGGCAACATGGTGAAACTCCGTCTCTACTAAAAATACAAAAATTAGTCAGGCATCACGGTGTGTACCTGTAATCCCAGCTACTCGGGAGGCTGAGACAGGAGAATCACTTGGAATCCGTATCAAAAAAATAAATAACACATACAAAGATTTAGTTATAAGGATGTACACTGCATCGTTATTTTTTTAAATTAATCAATTTTTTTTGAGATGGATTCTCCTTCTGTCTCCCAGGCTAGAGTGTAGTGGCCCCATCTTGGTTCACTGCAATCTCCACTTCCTGGGTTCAAGAGATTCTCCTACCTCAGCCTCCTCAGTAGCTGGGTTTACAGGCGCGTGCCACCACACCCAGCTATTTTTAGTAGAGATGAGGTTTCACCATGTTGGCCAGGCACTTCTCGAACTCCTGACCTAAGGTGATCCATCTGCCTCGGCCTCCCAAAGTGCTGGGATTACACATGTGAGCCAGCATGCCTGCCCTGCATCATTATTTATAATAGAAAAACACTAAATTCAATTTTAATGTAAAAGGATAGAAAATCATTAATAAAAAGTATCAGGCAGCCATTAGAAATACTTAGAAAAATATGACCAGGCACAGAGGTTCACACCTGTAATCCCAGGACTTTGGGAGGCTGTGGCAGGCAGATTGCTTGAGGTCAGGAGTTCGAGACCAACCTGGCCAACATGGTGAAACCCTGACTTTACCAAAAAAATACAAAAATTAGCCAGGCATGGGGGCAAACGCCTGTAATCCCAGCTACTCAGGAGGCTGAGGTGGGAGAATCACCTGAATCTAGGAGGCAAAGATTGCAGTGAGCTGAGATTGCACCATTGCACTCCAGCCTGGGTGATAGAGTGAGACTCTGTCTCAAAAAAAATAAAAAATGAAAAACTTAGAAAAATATTAAATGACATGGACACACATTCAAAATATACTGACAACAAAAGGAAATTCACATAAATATTGCATATGTGTGTCTGTACGTGTGCATATACCATCACATTTTCTGGTTTACCTTATGTACATCCTTTTGCAGACGGAGCCCCCAACGCATCAGTTCATTGGTGGCTGCCTCGTTCTTTGCAATTCTCTGCAGCAAGCATTCCAAAGCACTATGGTGTTGCTTGGGGCTCAGGTTGATTTGCTGGGCCAAATCCTAAACAGAATTAAAATAAAGATAACTTACAAAAATAAAGATAACTTCACCAACATGAAGTTAAATAAACCCCAGTATGTCTAAAATGTTTCTCTTTCCCATTGAAGTCTGCCGAAATTTTGAAATATCTTCAAGGACTTACTAAATATATCTCTTAGGAATGTGAATGTGATATAAGGTTAAAAATTGACTGGGAGGATGAGGTGGGTGGATCGCTTGAGCCCAGGCATTTGAGACCAACACGGGCAACATGGGCAAGACTCTGTCTTTGTAAAAAACTTTAAAAAATTAGCCAGGTATGCTGGTGCATGTCCTGTACTCCTGGCTACTCATGAGGCTGAAGCAGGAGGATCACTTGAGCCCAAGAGATTGGGGCTGCAGTGAGCCACAATTGTGCTACTGCGCTCCAGCCTGGGCAACACAGCAAGACACTAACTCCACAAAAAAAAAAAGAAAAAAAAAATTGAATAATAAAAGAATTTTAAACGTCATTGGCGCTTTCTCTTTCGTGATGTATAGATTTTATTTCTTTCTCAAACCACGTTTTGACTTTAAAATTCCTAAAAAAGCCTATGAAACAGGAACAAAGGGGCTTGATTATACCTATTTAAAACGTAGGGCCTGGCACACTGGCTCATGCCTATAATCCCAGCACTTTGGGAGGCCAAGGCGGGAAGATCACTTGAGCCCGGGAATTTGAGACCAGCCTGGGCAACACAGCGAGACCCCATCTGTATAATAAAACAAATATTGAAAAAGAAATAAAATTTGGGAAAAAATGTGGAAAAAATGCCATGGGTGAGGCATCCAGCCAAACAAAATAGAAAACCATATTCAGTCTAACACTATATGCCATAGTATACTAGTCATTTAATGTTACCAGAAGTCACTTTTTTACCCAAAACTTGTCATGGTGTTTGACTCATTAATAGGTACTTGCTAAATATTTATTGTTGAGCAAAATCTGACAGGTATGCAGGAAGATTCTGAATCACATAAGTGAGTTCTTTCTTTATTCTTCTGAGATGAACAAATTGCACAGCTGTTATTCCCTCTAAGGCAGTCATTAGGGTCAGTAAGTCTATAGGGCTATATAGATACAGCTCTGTGATCATAAAGTCATCAGGCAACTGGGAGTTGTAAGGAAAAGGCCTTGACCTACAAGGTAGGTGAAAGCAGAATTGGAAGGTAAACATGAAATAAATCTCTCACAGGAATTTGGAGCTTCACTTCAAGCTCTTTACAATGTTACTAAAAACTTTATGTGGCATATGGGTCTAAGACAGACAAGGACTGGAAAGTGAGGCAGCAGAGAGAAGCTCAAGTGTGGACAGCCCCAGACAGAGTGTGGCGGGCTGGTTCTTGGGGTCTGGACTCATGCCGCGTAGGTGCCAGCTGCTGTACCCATCTCTGCTACTCAGCCCTGCCCACAGGAGCTGAGACCAACACCCCGAGGACACTCAGGGACCCACAAGATAAACTTCTATCCTCATCTCCTGACTTGTTTGCTTTTTGCCTCATTATCTTCTCCATGCCTTCAAATAAACTGAAGTCTTTAGAAACATTACAATGACTCAGAGCTCTCAAAGAACCTCATTCATGGTCCTATGACCAGTTTACAATTATCCAGCTGACTGCTAAGGATGAAGACAGAGTTATAATCCAGTCCCTCTACTATTCTAATGACCTTCAAAAGGAAGTTCTGATATGCTTTTTCACATCTTGTGTGGGAAGGTATCATGTTTCACAGAGGAGAAAACTGGAGCCTAGAAGAATGGACAGGCCCAGGTTACAATGCAAGCCAACATCAGAGTCGGAACGTGGCTCGGTTCTAACTCAAACTGCTAACCAAAAGGCTGCCTCACAAAGTGGGCATTTTCGGCTGAAAACACAGGACTCCAACCTTCATGGCTCTGAAGTCCTTCTTCATCTTCTCTGGGATTCCAGTCATAAAAGAAAGCTCAGGCAGCAGCAGGATTTCCCCTTTTAGCAGCTTTGAAGAGAGAACGAAGAGGGAAAATAAGGCAGTACAAGAGGCTCATGTTCCCCTGACCCATACAGGACATGCCATGGCCAGGGCTGCTCCTGCAGTGATAAACCTAACACATTAAGGAGTATAAATCCTGGAGAAGAAAGCAGTGAAATGCTAGAAGTATTTTATCCTTTCTCCTTCAGTCACTATACATACAGCTTGTTGTATCAGGTCAAAGGAAAAATATTGAAACTGTCAAAGGAGAGTAAAAACTAGAAAAAAAAAAAATCTGTCCTTCTTGGGCCTCAAGACAATGCTAAGACAACGCATCCTATCGCTAAGCAGTGTGCCTCAGTCTCACTGTATCCTACTGGTCTTCAGTCTTCATATTTAAGACAGGAGAGTTAGGTGACAAGGCACCTTCTTAAGCCTCTGGCCCTGTTAAAATAAATGTCTAGGCCAGGCGCGGTGGCTCACGCCTGTAATCCCAGCACTTTAGGAGGCCGACACAGGCGAATAACGAGGTCAGGAGATGAAGACCATCCTGGCTAACACAGTGAAACGCCATCTCCACTAAAAGTACAAAAAATTAGCTGGGCATGGTGGCGGGCTCCTGTAGTCCCAGCTACTCGGAAGGCTGAGGCAGGAGAATGATGTGAACCCAGGAGGCAGAGCTTGCAGTGAGCTGAGATCGCGCCACTGCACTCCAGCCTGGGCAACACAGTGAGACTCTGTCTCATAAATAAGTAAATAAATAAATGTCTATACCTTTCCTCATGGATTCAGAGTTTTAATCTTCCTTCACAGGAAATTCTCCTTAACCCTTTAACCTAATAGCTTATGTGGATATTTAGCTCTGCCTAGTAAGGACTTCTAAAGCAGACCTTACCAGTGTGAGGGCTGCCTCTGGCTAGATGAGACAGACAAACACTTGCACAGCTTTCCGCAACCACACTACGATCACTACTCCACAGCTCCCACAAAGCCATGAGGATGGCTAAAAGCAGCTGACAGGATGAAGAACTTAAGCTGGAAGTGTAGGTCTGACAGTCCTACTCACCATCCCATGATTATTCTGTCTCTCACTGGGCCTGTGAATCAGCAGTGGCTGGTCCTCTTCCTTAATTGTGATCCCATAATTTTTGCTAGAGCAGAGTACACGCAGGAAAAAATTTCAGAAGCGGCATCACTACTCTTAGAGCACCATAGTCTGAGTCTCTTAACCAGGACTGAGGTATACAATTTGCATAACACCCTTGTCAAGGACCCACTAGAAACCAATCATAATATATTTATAACCGGAAAAAGTAGGCTCAAATTATGTTGCAATTAAATACAGGAGAAATAAGGCTAAAAGTTCAGATTTAACATCAGGCTAAAGGCCTTAGGCAATAGAAACATGAAATGGCAGTCAAATGATTAATGACTTGAATTTAATCTCTCCAGACTTCTAATGAAATCAGAAAAAGAAATACAATTCAAAGTCCTGAGATTAATTTATATAGTAACTTCCAAATTACTACAAGAATTGAAGCTGTAACGGCAGCATACTGAGGTCAAATCCCACAAACAAACTCATTCAATCTTAGACACATTACCAATTCAATTATTTTGAAAGTGTCAAGTGGTATGCTATTGCAGAACTCAATATCCTGCTGGAGAACGTGGATTACATCCAACCCCCACCCTGAGGCCCAAACCCAGTCTCTTCTTGCTACCTGTAGTATTCTAAGAATGTGATCTCTTTCCCATCAGACATCGTGAAGCTATCCTTTGGAGTCTTATTCCAATCCACATCATCAATACGATAGGTACGATTGTTATATCGGGTGATAACAATATTGCCAACCAGAAGCTTAGTACACTCATCCTGGAAGTGTTCTTTATTCTGCTGATAAATGGCATGCCTTTGGAAAGAGACAAAAGACTTTTGGATCACCGTGTATATCCAGAACAGTATGAAAGGGATAGGGGATCAAGTAATTGAGGAATCTAATCACAGCTATATAGCACCAGAAGGCTCCAGTTGTGTTAAAACACGGGACTCTTGGCCAGATGCAGTGGCTCACGCTTGTAACCCCAGCATTTCAGAAGGCAGAGGCAGGAGGACTGCTTGAACCCAGAAGTTGGAGACCAGCCTGGGCAATATAGTGAGACCTTACTTCTTTGGCGGGGGAGGGGAGGAAAAAGCTTAAGAGGACCTGAATTGCAGGAAATAGAGAATATAGGCCTACCAGGTATAATGGCTCACAGCTATAGTCCCAGCTATTTGAGAGGCTAAGGTGGGAGAACTCCTTGAGCCCAGGATATTGAGATCAGCCTGGGCAACATGGCAAGACCCCCATCTCTAAAAAAATCAAAAAATTAGCCAGGTGTGATGGCATACCTTGTAATCCCAGATACTCCAGAGACTGAGTGAGGTGGGAAGATAGCTTGAACCCAGGAGTTTGAGGCTACAGTCAGCTATGACAGCATCACTGCACTCCATCCTGGGTGACAAAGGCCCTGTCCCTAAATTAATTAAAATTGATTTTTAAAACTTTCATACTTTGAAATACTCATCAAATCATAGAAAGTTGCAAAATCTGGACATAGAGTCTCATGTACAAAACTGCCATTGCTATAATATCAATAACTAGGCTACAGATCTTACTCCATTTTCATTGTTATTTACATACACTGGTATATTTGTATGTGTATACAGTTTTCTCTCATTTATAGGTTACCACAATCAGATACCAAACTGTTGCATGTCACCACCAAAGGACTATTTCCTGCTGCCCTTTATATTCACACTCCCCCTCCTTCCCTAGATCTGGTTAACTACCAGCCTATTCTCCAGCTTTGTCATTTTGAGACTGCTATAGAAATAGAACCAAAAAGTGTGCAACCTTTTGAGATTGAGAAAACTTAATCTGGGGGTAGGGATGGGAACCCATGGCAAGCCACCTACAAGTGGCAATGGAGAAAAGCAAAGTTCTGTTAGCCTAGATTTGTAGTCTAAGTTGGAGTGAGCAGTGGATCAATCAGAAATTTAAGGGCTAAATCCTGGCAATCAGAAAACCATAGAAGGCCACACATCCTTGGCTGACTGGGAAACCATCTATGTTTACAAGACAGCCAAGAAATCTCAGCTAAGAGTTAAAAGCCAAAAAAATGGGAGAATTACCTCTAATTTTGAATGCATTCTTCAATCTACACACGGATCCATTAGCAGAGATGGAAGCCTTATGGGGTCATGGGGTTTGAGTATAACCGCTCTCCAAATCATTAACCGAACGACTAAGCTCTACAGACAAGGGGGTGATAGCTAGGAAGCCAGGTTAAAATATGATAATAAGGAAAAACCGAGTTACATCAGCAGCTGCACGCCACAGGGATAACAGACTCTTAGTCTAAATATGGATAGGTCAGTTTAAAAAAAAAAAAAAAAAATAGGCTGGCTGCAGTGGCTCACACCTGTAACCCCACCACTTTGGGAGGCTGAGGTGGGCGGATCACAATGTCAAGAGATAGAGACCATCCTGGCCAACATGAAGAAACCCCGTCTCTACTAAAAATACAAAAATTAGCTGGGCATGGTGGTGCACGCCTGTAGTCCCAGCTACTCGGGAGGCTGAGACAGGAGAATCACTTGAACTCGGGAGGCAGTGATTGCAGTGAGCCAAGATCGTGCCACTGCATTCCAGCCTGGTAACAGAGCAAGACTCTGCCTCAAAAAAAAAAAAAAAAAAAAAAAATCAGAAAAATAAACAATACAGACTTGACAAAATGCATTAAATAGAAAGAAAAATAAGAAATCTCCAAATATTTGAAAATTACAATACACTCTAAACAACCCACAGATGAAAGAAAGCACAAGAGAAATGAGAAAATATCTTGAACTGAAGGAAAATGAAAAATCAGACAATCAAAAAATCACGGGCTGCAGCTAACGCAGTGCTCAGAGGGACATTTGTGCCTTAAATTACATGAGAATGAAACACAGAACCTACACATTTATGATCAAATAATAACTGACAAAGGTGTCAAGGTCAATCAGTAGGGAAGGACAATCTTTTCAAGAAATAGTGTTGTGATAACTAAACATGTAACGAAAGAAACTCAGACCGTTACCTGACATCACCTGTAAAAGTTAACTCAAAATGGATTGCAGATCTAAATATGACTCGAAACTATAAACCTAAAAAAAAACAGAAAATCTTTGCAATCTCGAGTTAGGCAATGATCTCTTGGATATGACACCAAAACCAAAACCTATGAAAGAAAAAGTATAAATTAGACTTCATCAGAATTAAAAATGTCTACTCCTTAAAAGGGACCACTGGGCCAGGCATGGTGGCTCACGCCTGTAATCCCAGCACTTTAGGAGGCTCAAGTAGGTGGATCACTTGAGCTCAGGAGTCTGAGACAAGCCTGGGGAACATAGTGAAACCCCACCTCTACTAAACGTAGAAAACAGCCAGGTGTGGTGGTGCATGCCTGTAGTCCCAGCTACTCGGGAGGCCAAGGCATAAGAATCGCTTGAACCTGGGAGGCAGAGGCTGCAGTGAGCTGAGATGGTGCCACTGCACTCCAGCCTGGGTGAAAGAGTGAGACCGTCTCAAAAAATAATAATAATAATAAATAATAAAATAATAATAAATAAATGGGACCACTGGCCAGGTGTGATGGTTCACAACTATAATCCCAGCACTTTAGGAGGATCACTTCAGCCCAGGAGTTCAAGAACAGCCTGGGCAATGTGGTGAAACTCCATCTCTACAAAAAAAAAAAAAATTGTTTTAATTAGCTGGACATGGTGGTGCACGCCTGTAGTCACAGCTACTCAGGAGGGTGAGGTGGGAAGATTG
This sequence comes from Theropithecus gelada, assembly GCF_003255815.1. NCBI lineage: Eukaryota > Metazoa > Chordata > Mammalia > Primates > Cercopithecidae > Theropithecus > Theropithecus gelada. The sequence continues at coordinate 20,898,422 of NC_037676.1, forward strand.
CTTGAGCCCTGGAGGCCAAGGCTGCAGTGAGCTGTGATTACACACTGCACTCCAGTCAACAGAGCAAGACTCTGTCTCAAAAAAAAAAAAAAGTCACCTTTAAGAAAAATGCAAAGACAAGCTACTAAATGGAAGAAAATATGTGCAAATCATGTGATACATGCATATCATTTGGCTGATAAAGGATTTGTACTTCTTATATGTAATGAATTACTGCACAGTTCAGTAAAAACAACAACCCAAATATTTAAAAATAGGCAAAAGATACGAACAGATACTTCACCAAAGCAGACAAATGAATGGGAAGTACACACAGGAAAAGATGCTCTACATCATTATTCACTAGGAAAATGTAAATCAAAACCACAATTGGATACCACTGTACACTGGTTAAAATTTCTAAAATTAAGACTGACTAAATGAAGTATTGATGAGAATGTGGAACAACCTGAATTCTCAGGCACTGCTAGTGGGAATGTAAAATGGTACAGACACTTTGGGAAAGAGTTTCTTATAAAATTAAACACACACCTACTATATGACTCGCCCCTCCGCTCCCAGGTATCTACTAACTAAGAGAATTGAAAGTGTATGTCCACACAAAGACTTGTACACTAATATTTATAGCAGCTTTATTTGTAACAGCCGACAGCTGGAAAGAACCTGGAAACAATGGGTGAATAAACTGTGGTAGAGCCACAAAATGAAACACTACCCAGCAATTAAAAGGAATGAACATTTACAACATACAACAATGCGAATGCTTTCAAAATAACGCTGAGTGAAAGAAGCCAACTGAAAAACAATAGCAGGCAGGCAGGTGGGTGGGTGGGCTGTCGGGTGGGTCTTCTTCCTTGCCCCCTCTTATGCCTATAATCCCAGCACTTTGGGAGGCTGAGCCTAGGCAGGAGAAGTGCTTGGGCCCAGGAGTTCGAGACCAGCCTGGGCAACATAGTGAGGCCCCATCTCTAATAGGAAAAAAAAAAAAAAAAAAGTATATAGCTGGGCGTGGTGGCAGGCACCTGCAATCCAAGCTATGCAGGAGAATTGCCTGAACACGGGAGGTGGAGGCTGCAGTGAGCCGAGATTGTACCATTGCACTCCAGCCTGGGTGACAGGAAGAGAGTCCATCTCAAAAAAAAAAAAAAAAGCACAAGAACATAGTGATTCCATTTACATAAAATTTTAGAAAATGCAGAATAATCTCTAGTGACAGAAAGCTGACCAGTATTTGCTGCCCATGGGGTGCAGAGGAGGAACAGAAGAAGAGGCTTCAGAGACACCTGAGTACATTTTGGGGCAATGGCTGTGTCCATTTTCTTCACTGCAATGTTTCACAGGTGAAATATATCAACTATACATACATATATCAAAACTCATCAAACTGTATACTTTAAATGTGTGTGGGTTTTTTATGGATGTCAACTGTACCTTTACACATCTGAAAAAAGAAATAAATTAATGGAACAGAATAAAAGATTCGGAAATAGACTCAAACAGATTAACACTAAGTGTAGAATAAGGTGGTATTTCAAATTTGTAAGAAAAAAGATCACTGACTGGGCACAGTGGCTCATGCCTATAATCCTAGCACTTTGGGAAGCTGAGGCTGGTGGATCACCTGAGGTCGGGAGTTCAAGACCAGTCTGACCAACATGGAGAAACCCTGTCTCCACTGAAAATACAAAGTTAGCCAGGTTTAGTGGCACATGCCTGTAATCCCAGCTACTCGGGAGGCTGAGGCAGGATAATCGCTTGAACCCAGGAGGCGGAGGTTGTAGTGAGCCAAGATCATGCCATGGCACTCCAGCCTGGGTAACGAGAGCGAAATTCTGTCTCAAAAAAAAAAAAAAGGAAAAAAAGAAAAAAGATCATTAAAAAAACGGGTTAGCCTGCTAGCCAATTTTAGAAAATTCTTTATGAATTTAAGATTAATATCTAAGAAACTAAACAATAAAACTAGATGAAAACAAACATTCATATACTCCTAGGAATAAAATAAAATTCCCACAAACCGGAAAAGATGGATTACTCTGTCACCATAGTAACAAGTAGCCATAAGAATGAGTTTTAAGCCTGTTGAATCAATCTACATCAATTTACTTCAGCAAACACACTTTTGCAAGCCAACTAATCAATGTCATCCCCTTGTTTCTGTAAGCCAGCCAACCACGGATGACTTAATCCAATACGCATACCTCTGAGGACAAATCAATCCACAAGAGTCTTGCCTGAGTAACCACCCTTCTTCAGAAGATGCTGACCTACTGCAAGTCTGCAAGTCTGCAATTCCTGAACTATACTCTTCCCAAATATTCTATAGAAGACCAATAGTCTCTAACTGCAGTAAGCAAGAAATTCAGCTTTCTTTTTATTTCCGATAGAACAGAGGTCTTACATCCTCTGACAATTTTGGAGGTCCAACCAAGATAATTTTGAAAACTCTTCCCAGGCAACATTCCAGAGATTTTCAGACCACCAATCCACTCACTGGGCCCTTGTGCTTAACTCTTTGTTCTTCAGATCTGCTGTCAAGTGAGTCAATCCCAACAACCATCTGAGGTGTGACTAGTTTCATTAAGCTCTAGTTGCTGAATCTGTTTTGTTATCCCAACATTTATAATCAAACAGCCTTTGCCATTAGCCTTAGGTCTTTATATAAGCCAATTAGACTTACTTCCTTACATAAAATAGACCGTTTGGTTTAGAAGTACAGCCTCCAGTATGTAATCAAACCTAGATCTTGGTGTGAGGTCATTAGCCTTTTTTTTTTTTGAAAGTGTATCATCTGAAAATATTTTTGCCATTAACTTTTTTTTTTTTAAATAGGGTCTCACTTCATTGCCCAGGCTGGAGTACAGTGGTGCAACTATGGCTCACCACTCACTGCAGCCTTGACATTCCAGCTCAGGTGATTCTCTCACCTCAACCTCCCGAGTAGCTGGGATGACAGATGCGTGCCACCATGTCCAGCTAATTTTGGTATTTTTTGCAAAGACAGGATTTTGCCATGTTGCCCAGGCTGGTTTTGAACCCGTGAGCTCAACCTATCCACCCTCCTCAGCCTCCCAAAGCGCTGGGATTACCGGCACGAGTCACTGCACCCAGTCATTTATGTTTTTCATTTGCTTGCTTTGCTTTTGCTGTTGTCTATACATATAAGGCATTTTTGTTTGTTCTGGACTGTCTTTTCTGCTCCACATAAAGAAGAGTACTCTTTAGAGGAAGCCGGATAAGGCTTCATACCAATTCAGGCCCTTCCTGAGAGCTTATGGTTGGAGGCCCGTTAGACCAGCAACCCAACTGTAAAAATTTGGTGAAACCCTCTGACTCCAAATGGTTCCTATCAGTAATTTTTCATCCACTGGCCCCGATCCTTCTCCTAGACTATCAATTCCACTTTTCCTTGTTGTATTCTGAGTTGAGCCCAATCTCTCTCCCATCCTGCAAATCCCCATTGCAGGGGTCCTTGTGCCCATTGCACTGGTTCTGAATAAAGTCTGCCTTATCATTCTCTAACAAGTGCCATGAATATTTTTTTCTTTTAACAGAAATCACAACTAGGTGCATTACAGTAAAACTTCAAAAGCCAAAGACAAAAATAAAAAAAATTAAAAAGATAACAGTATCACTAGTGATTGATTTGTCAACAGGAACAATGTAAACCAATGGCCAGGAGCAATAGCTCACACCTGTAATCCCAGCACTTTAGGGGGCCAAGGTAGGAGGATAATTTGATGCCAGGATTTCACGGTCAGCCTTGGCAACATAGTCAAACTGCATCTCTACAAAAATAAAAATAAAATAGGCTGGGAACAGTGCCTCACACGAGCACTTTGGGAGGCTGAGGTAGGAGAATCACTTGAGCCCAGGAGTTCGAGACCAGCCTTGACAACACAGCAAGACCCTGTCTCTACGAAAAAATTAAAACACTAGCTAGGTGTGGTGGTGCATCCCTGTAGTCCCAGCTACTTGGGGGGCTGAGGTGGGAGGACTGCTTGAGCCCAGGAGTTTGAGGCTGCAGTGAGTTGTTATCGTGCCACTGCACTCCAACCTGGGTAACCCAAGTGAGATTCCATCAAAAAAAAAAAAAAAAAAGGGAAGAATGTAAGCCAGATAATATTTCTCAAAGTGCGAAAAGAAAATAACTGCCAAACCCAGAATTTTAAGTTAAAGGCAAGATGGTAAACATTTTTAAATAAAAATTAAAAGAATTTGTCACCAGCAGAGTCCATACTAAAGGACATATTACAAGCAGTTCTTCAGGCAAAGGGAAAATAATCCCATGTAGAATCCTGAGATGCAAGAAGGAATAAAGAACAAATACAATTTCAGAAGACAACAGTAAAGAAAAACTCCCAAAGCTCCCAAAGGGGTAGGATGGGGTGAGGAGAGACATACAAAGATTCTGGAATCAGAAATTAAAACGGCTTTAGATCTTTCAACAGTGAATCCAAAAGCAAGGACGATAGAGTAGTGCCTTCCAAATCCTCAGGGTAAAGTATCTCCAACCTAGATTTATAACCTAGAGTTATATACCCAGTCAAACTAGACAACTACTTTGTAAACTAAAGACATTTTTCAAACATGTAAGGTCTCAAAGTCATTTCCTCCAATGCACCCTTCTTCTGGAAATACTGGAGTATATATGCTACACCAAAACAAGAGAATAAATCAAGAAAGCAGCAGTTATGAGATCTGACATACAGGAGATTCCCCATAAGAAGGGAAGAGGAACCCCAAGACAGTGATGGTCTAGCCAGCCTGGAGAGCAACCAGCCTAACTGAAGCCAATAAGGTTCTAACAGACATTTCTAAGATAGTATTGAACTCAGTAGGAATGGGTCATTGAATGAACTGACAACTTAACAGTGACATAATAAAGCAACCTTATTTAGTAAACCTTAGTTGACTCACTACCTTTTGGAAGTATGCAAACCATTCCTGGGTGATGGAAAGAAAAGCTGCTGCATTTTGAAACACCGAGCTCTTCTCACTTCCAGGAAAATAAATGCTCTTCTGTGGTTTCCAGTGATCCATAAGAACAGGGAACGCAGGTGGTAGAACACCAAGCCAGTAACAGCTGCAGGGAACAAGGGAGGACAACCTACAGAGCTCCCTGACAGGCATGGACATGCTCTCGGGGCTGAGCAGTTACACTGAGAGCCAGGGTCCATGTCTGACATAACGGGGTAATGCCTGACACAGGCCTTCTCACTATCTTGGAGAAGAGGTCCTCAAAGCTAGATCTAAAGTGATCTAGATCACCCCAAAAATACAGTATTTGGACAGGAGGGGAATGAAACTGACAAAATAGCTAGTGTTTCAATATACAGTGAAGGGATTACACAATTGGGTGTGAATTTGAGCTTAGTGGTAAGTACATATAAAATTATGTACTTAGGAAAAAAAAGGCTGAGCATAGTGGCACAAGCCTGTAGTCCCAGTTACTTGGGAAGCTGAGGCAGAAAGCTCACTTGAGCCCAAGAATTCAAGGCTGCAGTGAGCTATGATCATGCCTGTGAATAGCCACTGCACTTCAGTCTGAGCCATGAAACGAGACCTCGTCTCGAAGAAAGAAGGAAAGAAGGAAAGGAAAGAAAGAAAGGAAGGAATGAATTTTTTTTTTTAAAGTCCAAGATAAATAACCGTGGAGAAAATAAAAATAAATTTCTTTTCTTTTTCCCCTAGACGAAGTCTTGCTCTGCTGCCCAGGCTGCAGTGCACTGGCACAATCTTGGCTCACTGCAACCTCCATCTCCCAGGTTCAAGCGATTTTCCTACCTCGGCCGCCGGAGTAGCTGGGACTACAGTCCTGTGCCAGCATGCCCAGATAATTTTTTTTTTTTTTTTTAGTAGAGATGGGATTTCACCATGTTGGCCAGACTGCTCTCAACCTCCTGACCTCAAGTGATCTGCCTGCCTTGGCCTCCCAAAGTCCTGGGATTATAGGCATTATGAGCCACTGTGCCTGGCCAAAACAAAATAAATTTCAATAAACATGGAAAGACATGCCATATTTTTCAATAGGAGGACTCAGTGAACAGTCTCCCTCGTCAATGACCATCAAAATGCCAACTTTTTTTTTTTGAGACAGAGTCTCGCTCACTCTATCGCCCAGGCTGGAGTGCAGTGGCATAATCTCGGCTCACTGCAAGCCCCGCCTCCTGGGTTCACACCAATCTCCTGCCTCATTCTCCTGAGTAGCTGGGAATACAGGCACCCACCACCACGCCTGTCTAATTTTTTGTATTTTTAGTAGAGATGGGGTTTCACCATGTCAGCCAGGATGGTCTCGATCTCCTGACCTCATGATCTGTCCACCTCGGCCTCCCAAAGTGCTGGAATTACAGGCGCGAGCCACTGTGCCTGGATTTTTTTTTTTTTAGACAGTCTCACTCTGTCACCCAGGCTGGAGGGCAGTGGCACCATCTTGGTTCACTGCAACTTCTGCCTCCCGGGTTCCCGGGTTCAAGCGATTCTCGTGCCTCAGCCTCCCAAGTAGCTGGAATTACAGGCATGTGCCACCCCGCCTGGCTAATTTTTGTATTTTTAGCAGAGACAGGGTTTCACCATGTTGGCCAGGCTGGTCTTGAACTGCTGACCTCAAGTGATCTGCCTGCCTTGGTCTCCCAAAATGTCAGGATTACAGAGGTGAGCCACCGCGTCCGGCCAAAACAAAATAAATTTCAATAAATCGAAAGACATGCCATATTTTTCAAAAGGAAGACTAAGTGAACATTCTCCCTAGTCAATGCTCATCAAAATGCTAAACGACTTTTTTCTTATTTTCACTAAATTATTCAAAGGATCAAATGAAAGAGTATGTGGGTGACATTCACCATGAAAATTCTGAAAATAAAATTCTGACAAATATCGAAAACCAAAAAAAGTACAGTATTTTAGACAGAATCACATTAGTTTGGACCAATACATCAAACTGAAAGTTCAGAAATAAATCCAGGTATTTTAGCATGTAAGGTAGTGATTTGAATCTGTGGGAAAAAAGAATGTTTTTCAATAAACTGTATAATAGTACAGAGACAAACATCATAATCCCAACTTCCTATCAAGAAAAATTCATAGGGTTTGAAACACTGAAAATAGGCCTGGCGTGGTGGTTCATGCCTATAATCCCAGGAAGCTGAGGCAGGTGGATCACCTGAGGTCAGGAGTTCAAGACCAGTCTGGCCAACATGGCGAAACCCTGTCTCTACTAAAAATGCAAAAATTAGCCAGGTGTGGGGGGAAGTCCCTGTAATACCAGCTGCTCAGAAAGCCTGAGGCAGGAGAATCGCTTGAACCCAGGAGGTAGAGGTTGCAGTGAGCCAAGATCATGCCACTGCACTCCAGCCTGGGTGACAGGAGCGAAACTCCATCTCAAAAAAAAAAAAAAAAAAAAAAATTGAAAATAAAAATAAAAAATAACTAGTTCTGTTTTTTTTGAAGACAGGGTCTCACTTGCCTAGGCTGGAGTACAGTAGCACTATCACAGCACACTGCAGCTTTGAACTCCTGGCCTCAAGCAATCCTCCCACCTTGGCCTCCCAAAGTGCTGGGATTATAGGCATGAACCAGACCATCCCTGGCCAAGTAGACCTTTCAAGGCAGAAAAGCAAAGGCATTCACTGAAAGTACATGCAAGAAAAATAAACATATAAAAGCAAAGGCAGAAACCACAAAAAAAGAAATAGTAGATTTGAAGACACACACTTTTATTTAATAAACATTCTTGAATATTTACTATATACCATTAAATAAAACTTACAGGAGGCTATTGGCTTGGACTGGGCTCCTGCACTAGGCCCAACAAAGCAAACCAAAATGGGGTTACTCATGCTGAAGTTCCATGCCACCAAATAGAAACTAAGATCTTTATCTGACTTTCTGAGAAATCAGGAGAGAGAGATAATAGCCAAATCCCCAAACAGGCCAGTTTTAGTATGACGAAGATATCTCCTCTGCTTTAACCTTTACAAGGAAAGTAACAAATGACCAATCTGCTTTTTGTTCTGTTTCTGATTCCCTCACCCTTTTCTGTCTATAAAGCCAACCTCCACCGCTCAGCTCATCAGAACCCTCAAGGTGTTACCCAATTCATGAACTCCCAATAAAAGCCAACAATTGTGTCTTTTGACAGTGCTAAGCCCTGTATTAGGTCTAAGCGTACATGGTGAGCAAAAAAGACATGGCCTCTGCCAGAGGAGCTGACAGTCTAGGAGAGACAGAATAATTACAAAAAAGTTCAAGACATCTTCAGCTTCTCTTTCTCTTATCCCACATGCAGTCAGGAAATCCACTTAAATGCTACTTTCAAAATACAGATGTCCAGAAAATGACTCCTTACCACCTCCATCGCTACCATTCTCATGGCTCCACCGGATTACCACAGCCTCCTGACTGGTGTTCCCACTTCCAACCTCAGTCTGCCAAGTCTATTCTCCACAGAGCAACAACAGGGAACCTTTTACAATCCAGCTCGGGTCTTGCCACCAGAAGTCCTGCATTTCACTCAGAGTGAAGGTTAAACCCTCACAAAAGCCCTACAAAGCCCTGTGTAATCAGCTCCTCCAACTGCTCTGCCCCTCCACCACCCTGCTTGCTCACTTGGCTCTAGCCACCCTGCGTGTGCCTGCACCAGGCCCGTTTCTGTCTTAAGGTCTGCGCCTCAGCTGTCCACCTGCCAAAAGCTTCTTCTCCCATGTATTCACCTGGCTAACCCCTTACCTCTTTCAAGTGTTTGCTCAAATGAGCTTGACCACTCTACTTAAAACTGCAATTCTCTGCCCCCTTCCCCACTACTTCTGATCGCCCGAACTGTGTGCTCTACTTTTTCTTTTTTCCATGGCTCTTATCGCTTGTAATACATTATACAATTTATTAATTATATTTATTATTTACTGTTCATCTCCCCTGGTGACAACAGAGGCTCTGTGAGGGGAGGGATCTTTGTTTTGCTATCTAACAGGTCCTAAGACTCTGGTTCATAACTGGAGCTTGGTAGGTATACACTCAAGCAATGAATGAAATGGTCAGAGGAGCAAACACAAGCCTGACAACACCCAGTGGTTGTACATAGCTGGTGGGAAAAGAAATTGAAACAATCTTCTACAGGGTAGTTTGTCAAGATATAGTTAACTATCATATTATATTAGATATATATTAAAAGGCTTCAGAATGTTCAGCCCTTCCATTAAGTAATTCTACTTCTGAGTACGTGGCCTAAAAAAATCAGATGTACAGAGACTTATGTATAAGATGAGATTTCATACAGCCACTAAAAATTATACACATCTGGCTGGGCACGGTGGCTCACACCTGTAATCCCAGCCCTTTGGGAGGCTGAGGTGGGCAGATTGCCTGAGCTCAGGAGTTCAAGACCAGTCTGGGAAACATGGTGAAACTCTGTCTCTACTAAAATACAAAATATTAGCCAAACATGGCGGCATGCACCTGTAGTCCCAGCTCTTCGGGAAGCTGAGGCAAGAGAATTGTTTCAACCCAGGAGGCAGAGGTTGCAGTGAGATGAGATCGTGCTACTGCACTCCTGCCTGAGCAACAGAGAGAGAGACACTGTTTCAAAAAAAAAAAAAAGAAAGAAAGAAAGAAAAAGAAAAAAAAATTAGCCCAGGCATGGTGGCCTGTAATTCCAGCTACTTGGGGGCTGAGGCAGGAGAATCACTTGAACCCGAGAGGCAGAGGGTGCAGTGAGCCGAGATCGCACCACTGTACTCCAGCCTGGGTGATAGAGTGAGACTCTGTCTCAATTTAAAAAAAATTATACACATCTGTATTCACTACAGTAACACATACATTGTATATTATTATATGCAAACTCAGCACGTGCATATATCAAACCAAGTTCTCCTAACCACAAATTTAAATAAAACTCCTTCTCAAAGCATAGCAGATGTCTATTCAGATGCTTATCTCAGTATGACTAGGGACAAGGGCACATATATTCAGTGTAGTTATTCTACAACTAAAAATCTAAACAGGGCTGGGTACCATGGCTCACGCCTATAATCCCAACACTTTGAAAGGCTGAGGTAGGAGGGTCCCTTGAAGCCAGGAGTTCAAGACCTGACTGGGAAACATAGCAAGACCCTGTCTCTACAAAAAAAAAAAAAAAAAATTAAAAATTAGCTGGGCGTGGTAGCACACCTGTAGTCCTGACTACTTGGAAAGCTGAGGTGGTAGGACCACTTGAACCCAGGAGTTCAGGGTTACAGTGAGCTATGATCAAACGACTGTATTCCACCCAGGGTGACAAACAAGACCCTGTCTCTGGGGGAAAAAAAAAAAAGAGAACAATGTCTAATGTGTATTATTACCAGCTGTTACTGAACTTTTCAGAAAATCATCAGCAAGTTCAAGATAGATCCCACTATTCACTCACATGACATCCAGCACAGAGTCATTTCGAATGACCTTATGGGAGACATCAGCTAGCAGGAAGAGCCCTCCATCTGTCCTTCGGATGCTAGCTGCATAGCCTGGCCAGATCTGCAATCTGGAGAGAGAGGTGGTCTTAACTGTAGGATTTTCAAAGAACACATATACTTCCATGCCCCCATGTGAACAATACTTTGAGGTCATACTGCCCTTCCCTAATAGTAATGAGAAAGCCTCAGGAAACTAAGTTAACTGACATCATTGCAAACTTACTGAAAAACCAAACTAAGGAAGAGATTTAGTTGATAAATTGTATTCACTACCATAAACTACTGCTGAGATTATGGTACTAAATTCAATGGTTGTAATGGAAAATTTCTTTCCAGAACATTCAAAAGTGAGGAAGGGGAAAAAAGCACCAACCTGTGTTGCTGTAGTACCATAGCACTTGTAGGGTCATAAAAGTTTCTCCCCACAAGCTTCATATCTAAAAGTTTCATTACCCTGAAATAAAAAGCAAGTATGAGTTTTCTAATAGAAGAGTAATAAAATTATGTTCCATTATTCTTAGCTACATTTGCCTTTGGAAGTCTGAATGGTTAGAAATATTTGTGCTCTTTGCAGAAGACAGCTTTTATGTTGAGAACAATCTTGCTAAAAGAAAACCAAAAACTGCCAAAGCATTTGACTGAAAAAGTAAAGCAAAACAACAGCAGTCTTTTCCACTTACTAGCTGACCAAACACTGAGTTGATTTCCCAGGTTTGATGTACATTACTTTTCACCATTAACTATGAAGAATGCAAGAGAGCACATTGCTAAGTTTGTGAATAACAGTGTGGCAAAGGGAGTTACGTTTTTTTCCTGGTAGTTCAGCTTACTAGGTAGATATTAGGTTCTGTGGGCCGGGTGCGGTGGCTTACACCTGTAATCCCAGCACTTTGGGAGGCTGAGGCAGATGGATCAAGGGAGATCAAGACCCTCCTGGTCAACATAATGAAACATCATCTCTATTAAAAATATAAAAATTAGCCAGGCGTGGCGCCGCATGCCTGTAATCCCAGCTACTCAGGAGACTGAGGCAGGAGAATCGCTTGAACCAGGGAGTCGGAGGTTGCAGTGAGCCAATATTACACCACTGCACCACAGCCTGGCGACAGAACAAGACTCTGTCTCAAAATAAAAATAAAAAAAAGAAATTAGGTTCTGTGTTTCATTAAATAAGAGGTAGTTTGAGAATAGCGGCTGTATGAAAATCAGGATGTTTCAAAAGAAGTTAAACAATTATGAGCTATCTGAAATTCAAAAATTCAAGAGACTGAAAAAAAATCCTTCCAGCAAATATTTTTACACACAACCTCTTTAAGCAGCCCCCTTGTTACTGTCACCATTAAATATGCACTATAAACAGCTGCTGTCAAAGTTCCTGAACACACCCAGAGGAACTCATTCTCCTAACCATCTACCTCCAAACTTAATTTCATATATTCAAATCTGGTCTACCACTTGTGAGATAATTTTTGAGTAAGCCCCAATACCATCCATATATTCATTAAATGCTTCCAAAGCCATCTAGAATACACTGTCACATATTTCCATCCAAGCATCTTGAAGAACATTACTGCAAATACAAGACTGAAGTTAAAGGACGACAGAACTTCAGCTGCTTCCTTACCGACGGAAAACAACATTGTAGAAGGGAATGCACAGGTCAGAGCAAGGCTCCAGGATCTTTGTCATCTGAATCTTAATGCTGATTTCAGCACTGTCTGTTTTCCTTTGACTTTTTAACTCAAGAACCTAATAAATAAATACACACAGGTAAAACAAAATGACAAAACTAAGAACTAATGACCAAGTCCTAATGTAATTCAACTGTATTCTTAAGAACACTAAAATATCTTAAAACATTTTTCTACTTTTCCCCTCACTTTGTTGTCCACACTGGCAAAAGCACAGCATGACGACTACGGTTCAGAAAAATGATTTGGTAAGAGAATTCCAACCAAGTTTATATTTGCAATTTTTTTTTTTTTTTTTTTTTGAGACTGAGTCTCGCTCTGTCACCCTGCTGGAGTGCAGTGGCACGATCTCTGCTCACTGCAAGCGTCACCTCCCGGGTTCACGCCATTCTCCTGCCTCAGCCTCCCAAGTAGCTGGGACTACAGGCACCTGCCACCACACCCAGCTAATTTTTTTTTTTTTTTTTGAGATGGAGTCTCGCGCTATGTCGCCCAGGCTGGAGTGCAGTGGCGCGATCTCGGCTCACTGCAAGCTCCGCCTCCTGGGTTCACGCCATTCTCCTGCCTCAGCCTCCGAGTAGCTGGGACTACAGGCGCCCGCCACCACGCCCGGCTAGTTTTTTGTATTTTTAGTAGAGATGGGGTTTCACCATGTTAGCCAGGATGGTCTCGATCTCCTGACCTCGTGATCCACCCGCCTCGGCCTCCCAAAGTGCTGGGATTACAGGCTTGAGCCACCGCGCCCGGCCCGTCAAAATTCTTAATGTTGTATTTCATTTCTTTGAATAATTTAAGCAAAAGTCATTTTTATTTTTATTTGCAATAGGGTCTCGCTCTGTTGAAAGGAGGAGTGCAGTAATGCGATCATGGCTCACTGCAACCTTAAACTCCTTGGGCTTTAGAAATTAAAGAAAATAAATTAGAAAACAAAAAAAAAAGAAATTAAAAATTAAAAATTTTAATTTCTTTTTTGTAGAGACGAGATCTCACTACGTCGAGCAGGCTGGTTGCAGACTCCTGGCCTCAAGCAATCCTTCCACCTTGGCTAAAAGTTACTTTTAAATGTGTCTGATCAATTACCTGAATCCTCTGTAGTCAGAATTTATTATTTATTTATTTATTTATTTTTGAGACAGAGTCTCGCTCTGTAGCTTAGGCTGGAGTGCACTGGTGCGATCTTGGCTCACTGCAACCTCCACCTCTCGGGTTCAAGTGATTCTCTTCCCTCAGCCTCCTGAGTAGCTGGGATTACAGGTGTCCGCCACCACACCTGGCTAATTTTTTCTATTTTTGGTAGAGACGGGGTTTCACCATGTTGGCCAGGCTGGTCTCGAACTCCTGACCTCAGGTGATCCACCCGCCTCAGCTTCCCAAAGCGCTGGGATTACAGGTGTGAGCCATCTCGTGCCCAGTTTAAATTTCCAGTTTTCAACAAAGAATTATGATGCTTGCCAAGAAACAGAAAAGTAGGACACGTATGCATGGGGAAAAAAAGTCAACAGAAACTGTCATGGAGGAAGCCCAGACATTGGTCCTATAGACACAGTCTTTATATCAACTATTTTAAATATTGTTCAAAGAACTAAAGGAAACCATGTCTTAAGACCTTAAGGAAAGTATGAGAATGTGTCTCACCAAATAAACACTATCAATAAAGGCATAGAAATTCAAGGGCTGGAAAGTATGGTAATTGCAATGAAAAATTTACTAGAGATGCTTAACAGCAGATTTGAGCATGCAGAAGAAATAACCAGCAAACCAGAAGTGATGTCAGTTGAGATTATATCCAGTATAACAAAAAGAAATAAGAAAGAAAAATGAAGACAGCCTCTGAAACCTGGGAGACACCATCAAGCACACCATTATATAAATATTTGCTGTCTCAAAAGGAGAAGAACAAGAGTAAGGGGCAAAAAGAATATCTGAATAAATAATTAACAAAAATTTCCCAAATTTGAGGAAAAACATCAACGGACACATCCCCAAAGCCTAAGGAACACCAAGCAGGATAAACTTAAAGCTGACCTGCAACATCAGCTATCCCCTGGGTCTCCAGCCTATTGGTTCATTCTGCAGATTTTGAATTTGCCAGCCTCCATAACTGTGTGAGTCGATTTGTTAAAATAAATCTATACACATGCTCACACCCTATCAGTTGGTTTCTCTGGGGAATGCTAATACAGAATTAGCACCAAGAAAGTACGAGAGAATAGAACTATACAGGAACAAAGTTTCTATATAATATTGCTAGAGTCTGAATGTGTGTCCTTGCCAAATCTCATGTTGACATGTAATTCCCAATTATCAGAGGTGGGGCATGGTGGGAGGTGTTTGGATTATAGGAGCAGATCCCTCACGAATGGCTTGGGCCATCCCCCAGTGATAAGTGAGCTCTTGCTCTGAATTTACACAAGATTTGGTCATTTAAAAGTGTGCACTACCTCTTCTTTTCTCTCTCTCACTCTCCCTCTCTCATTTATTCCTGCTTTCACCATGTGAAGTGCCTGCTTCTGCTTCACCTTCCACCATGACTGTAAGCTTCCTAAGGCCTTCCTAGCAGCTGAGTGGCTGACAGCATTACACTTCCTGTAAAGCCTACAGAAATATGAGCCAATTAAATTCCTTTTCTTTATAAATTACCCAGTCTCAGGTATCTCATTACAGCAATGCAAGAACGGCCTGACACAACTATTAAAATTAATTTGGTATTAATCTGAACAAGACTTTTAAAAGTTAATATGCAGAAAAATCATCTGATAAAATCCAACATACTTTCATTATAAAAATACTCAGCAAATTAGGAGTAGAAGGAAACTTTCTTAACATGGTAAAGGAAATTTATTAAAAACTCACAGCTAACATCATATACAATTGTGAAAAACTGAAACCTTTGCCTCTACTATCAGGAAAAAGACAAAGATGCCTGATTTTAGCACTGCTATTCAATACCATAATAGAAATCCTAGCCATAACAATTAAGGAAGAAAAGGAAATAAACTAAGAAAATTAAGAAAGAAAAGGAAATAAAAAGAATTCAAACTGAAAAGAAAGAAGACTCCATTCCCATATGCAAATAACATTCTGTACCTAGAAAATCCCAAAGAATTAAAAAAAAAAAAAAGCAATAAAAAAACTACTAGAGCTCATAACCACATTCAGCAAAGTTACAGGGTAC
Organism: Theropithecus gelada; assembly: GCF_003255815.1. NCBI lineage: Eukaryota > Metazoa > Chordata > Mammalia > Primates > Cercopithecidae > Theropithecus > Theropithecus gelada. Next base: position 20,913,733 of record NC_037676.1, read on the forward strand.
ATGATCAACACAAAAAAACAGTTGTGTTTCTAAATACCAGCAATGAACAATCAAAAAATGAAATTAAAACTATTCCATTTACAATAGTATCCAAAAGAATAAAATACCTTAGAATAAACTTTAACCAAAGAGGTAAAAGACTTATACATGGAAACTACAAAACACTGCTGAAAGAAATTAAAGAAGATCTCAATAAATAGAAAGACATTCTGTGTCTATATGCTGGAAGACAGTATTATTAAGATGGCAATACTCTTCAGAGTAATCTAGATATTCAACACAATCCCTATGGAAGTTTCAATGGCCTTTTTTTGCAGAAACAAAAAAGCCTTGTCTCAAATTCATATACAATTCCAAGGGGGCACTGAATAGCAAAAACAATACTAAAAAAGAAAATAAAGTTCGAAGACTCACATTCTCCAATTTCAAAACTTATTACAAAGCAAAAATAATCAAAACAGTGTGTTACGGGCATAAAACGAGACGCACAGATCAATGGAACAGAATTAAGAGTCCAGAAATAAACCCAAACATCTGTGACCAATTGATTTTCGAGTAGGGTGCCAAGATTTCTCAATGGGGAATCCTCTCAACAAACGGTGCTATGACAAGCAGATATCCAGACGCAAAAGAATAAAACTTGACCTTACTTCACTTTGTATAACTCAAATCAGTGACTTATATGTAAAAGTTAAAAAGTGTAAAATTGTTAGAAAAAAATATAGGGGACAAGCCTTCATGACCTTGGATTTGGAAATGAATTCTTAGATTGAGCACCAAAACCATAAGGAACAAAAGATACAATAAATAAACTGCATGTTATCAAAATTTAAAATTTTCGTGCAGCAGAGACCATAATCAAGCAAGTGAAAATCTACAGAATGGGGGGAGATATTTGTAAATCATACATTAAATAAGATCATAGTTTCCAGAATATTTTTAAAACTCCTACAACTCAACAACAAAAAGACAAATAGTCCAGTTTTTATATGGGCAAAGGATTTGAATGACACAAATACACAAATGAGCAACAAGCACATGAAGGATGTTCAACATCATTGGTCATTAAAAAATGCAAGTCAAAACCACAATGAAATACTTCACAACAGTGATGAATCAAGCCCGGCGTGGTGGCTCACGCCTGTAATCTCAGCACTTTGAGAGGCCGAGGTGGGTGGATCACCTGAGGTCGGGAGTTCAAGACCAGCCTGACTAACATGGAGAAACCCTGCCTCTACTAAAAATACAAAATTAGCTGGGCATGGTGGTGCATGCCTGCAATCCCTGCTACTCAGGAGGCTGATGCAGGAGAATCGCTTGAACCCTGGAAGGGGAGGTTGCGGTGAGCCAAGATCACGCCCTTGCACTCCAGCCTGGGCAACAAGAGTGAAACTCAGTCTAAAAAACAAACAAACAAACAAACACAAAAAACAGTGATGATTTAAAAAAACAGAAAAGGCCAGGTGTGGTACCTCACTTTGGGAGGCCAGCAGATTGGGAGGCCAAGCTGGGCAGATCACCAGAGGTCAGGAGCTCGAGATCAGCCTGACCAACATGGTGAAACCCCATCTCTACTAAGAAAAAAATACAAAAATTAGCTGGGCTACCCAGCTACTCAGGACGCTGAGACAATAGAATCTCTTGAACTCAGGAGGTGGAGGTTGCAGTGAGCCAAGATCGTGCCACTGTACTCCAGCCTGGGCGACAGAGTAAGACCCAGTCTCAAAAAAAAAAAAAAAAAGTAAAAAAACAGAAAACAGCAATTGTTGGCAATGCTTTGGAGAAACTGAAAACCTCTACATTACTGGTAGGAATGTAAAATGATGCTTGGCCACTGTGCAGAACAGCTTGGTGTTTCCTCTGAAAGTTAAACACAGAACTACTATATGACCTGGCAATTTCACTCCTAGGTATATATCCAAAAAGAACTGAAAATGGGAACTTAAACAAATACTTGTTCAGGAATGTTAACAGCAGCATTATTCACAATAGTCAAAACGTGAGAACAGCCCAAATGTTTATCAACAGTGAATGGATCAACAAATTGTGGGATAAATACAATGGAACATTATACAGCCACAAAAAGGAAAAAAAGTATTAATATAAGCTACAAGATAGATAAACCTTGAAAACATGCTCAGTGAAGTAAGCTAAACACAAAAGGTCACACATTTAAAAGTTACTATACAATATAGGTAAAATAGACAAATCAGTACAGACAGAAAGCTAATTAGATATTACCAGAAATTAGGAGAAGGTGTGAATAAGGAATGATTATTTAATGGGCATGGGGTGTTTTTATGGGGTGATGAAAATGTTTTTAAACTAGAGATCCTCTTACCTCAGCCCCCCAAGTACCTGGGACTACAGGCACATACCACCACACCCAGCTAATTTTTCTATTTTCAGTAGGGATGGGGTTTTCACCATGTTGCCCAGGCTGGTCTCAAATTCCTGGGCTCAAGCAGTCCACCTGTCTCGGCCTCCCAAAGTGCTGGGATTACAGGCACAAGCCCCTGCACCTCACCTATTTCACCTCAATTTTTCTTTTCTTTTTTTTTTTAAGCAAGCAAGCAGGACATGTTGATGGCCAACAGTAAAACCTTCCAGGCTGGGAAGGCGAGTGGAACTCTGGGAGTGGATATCCCAGTGTCCTTGCTTGAGGCAGTCCATCTGGCTCTGTGAAATGAGTAGACGCTGAAGAGCTGCAGTAGTGCAGAGATAGGCTGAAGCTATTCTACATGTTCCTTCTGAACCCTGTGAAGCACTGTCAACAAGAACTGTTCTGGCTGAATAAGAGACTGCAGACGGCTATGGGGCAGATTCCCCAGCAGTAAGGCTCTGCACTTGGTTGGCAAGTTGGACTTACTCTGGTAGTCCCAGGAGGCTGTGACAGTGCCTGACATGAGCAGACACTTACTACAGACTGGGTTTTGCATACCTGCTGGTAGATGCAAACGCCCAATACTATGAAAGGACTAGGGTGGGTGCAGTGGGTCACACCTGTAATCCCAGCACTTTGGGAGGCTGAGGCTGGGAGATCACTTGAGGTCAGGAGTTTGAGACCAGCCTGGTCAACATGGTGAAACCCCATCTCTACTAAAAATACAAAAATTAGCTGGGTGTGGTGGCGCACGCTTGTAATCCCAGCTACTTGGCAGGCTGAGACAGGAGAATCACTTGAACCTGGGAGGTGGAGGCTGCAGTGAATGGAGATCACATCACTGCACTCCAGCATGGATGACAGAATGAGACTGTCTCAAAAAAAAAAAAAAAAAAAAAAAGGACTAAATCAAAAGATAATCCATCAACTTGGACCACGGAGTCACGTTTCTTCAAACCAAAGAACACACTTTCATCGTCACAGTTAACAGTTTGGTAGATAATTAGAATGGGCAACTGAAACATCTGTTGTCTAAAGTGGAGGAAAGAAAAACCTAAAGGGCTGGCTTACACACTTTCATGAGTGTGTGCTCACACTCAACAGGGCCAGGGCCTAGAAAACATCTCCACTAGGCAGATTTCTCCCCTTTTTCTGACGAATTGAAGGAAGAGGAGTAGGCAGGATGCTGTTGTGACTTTATAATTCTTCCCTGGGGGCAGGATGTGGTACAACTATACTTTTCTCTTTCTTTCCCACATGAACTCAACAGTCTTTTTTTCCTACCTGATGTAGTACACCTGGGATCAGGGCTATACTGCAGGTGCCAGAAGCTGGGTTGACTTCTGTATTAGTCTGCTAGGGCTGTCATACAAAACAAGCTCGCTTAAACAACAGAAACTTAGGCCGGGCGCGGTGGCTCAAGCCTGTAACCCCAGCACTTTGGGAGGCCAAGACAGGTGGATCACAACGTCAGGAGATCGAGACCATCCTGCCTAACACGGTGAAACCCCGTCTCTACTAAAAAATACAAAAAACTAGCTGGGCGAGGTGGCGGGCGCCTGTAGTCCCAGCTACTCGGGAGGCTGAGGCAGGAGAATGGCGGGAACCCAGGAGGCGGAGCTTGCAGTGAGCTGAGATCTGGCCACTGCACTCCAGCCTGGGCGACAGAGCAAGACTCCGTCTCAAAAAAAAAAAAAAAAAAAACAAACAAAAACCAGAAACTTACTGTTTCACAGTTCTGGAGGCTGGAAGTTCAAAACCAAGGTGTTTACAGCCCTTTTGAGGGTTGTAAAGAAAATGATCTGTTCATGCCTCTCTCCTAGCTTCTGAGAGTCTCGGGGGTTTCTTGGCTTACAGACAGGTGTTCTCCCTGTGTCTTCAGATTATCTTCCATCTATGTGTGTCTGTCTCTGTGTCTAAATTTCCTCTCTTCATAAAAACATAGTTATATTGGAGCAGGGCCCATTCTAATGACCTCATTTTAATTTAATCAGATGCAAAGGCTTCATTTCCAAATAAGGTCACATTCACAGGTACTGGGGATTGGAACTTCATCTTATTGGGAACACAAACTCATAGCAAGCTCTAAGCAAGAAAGTAACTATACTTTTAAACCTTTATGTTAGAGTTCCTAAGGACCTGATGGGGGTGAATTGTACCTTCATTCCATCTGGCAAAACTGGGGTTCACAGGGAATGCAGTTATATTGCCTAGTAGTAGAGAAAGCCCACTAGTTCTGTACCTGTGTAATACTGCCCTATATGAATCGGACTGGACTGAGGGGCAGACATTTGCTAGGCTAGTATTGCTGCCAGCAGTCTAGATCAGCACAGTGGTCAAACTTAATGTCCCTTCCAAAAGTGGAAAGGTGGGGGTATAAATGGAGAAAAGGAAGAACGATATCTGAGGATTAGGGAAAGAACAAATGGTTATACAGTGAGCAAAATCCAATATTCCTTTTTTTTTTTTAGACAAAGTCTCGCTTTGTTGCCCAGACTGGAGTGCAGTGGCATGATCTCGGCACACTACAACCTTCGCCTCCCAGGTTCAAGTGATTCTCCTGCCTCAGCCTCCCAAGTAGCTGAGATTACAGGTGCCCGCCACCATGCCCAGCTAATTTTTGTAGTTTTAGTACAGACAAGGTTTCATCATGTTGGTCAGGCTGGTCTTGAACTCCTGACCTCAAGCCATCCACCCACCTCGGCCTCCCAAAGGGCTGGGATTACAGGTATGAGCCACTGAGCACAGCCCAAAATCCAATATTCTATTGGTGCCTTGGGAGAGGCTTAGAGTAAGATGTGATATTGCTTGTTAGCTCAACTAAACGCGATGCCTAAAGGGGTTACTGACCCATGTTACTGAGAGGACTCCTGCTTTTGAAACCTGACAATGTTGAATGGAAGCCTGCAAATCTAAGTGGCACGTATCTGGGAGACGCTTTAATCATGCAGTATGATGATAATCTGGACTAATTATTTATGACTGAGTAGGACTCTAGTAATGTGCCAGTATCTTTGACTCTTACATTTCAGAGTATATCTACTATTATGCTACAAGATGAAATAATCCTAATATTGTTGGGAAGATTCAACTAACTCATTGTAAACAAGTCTTACGATGATGCTGATATTAATAATCAACTGTATTGGGAAATTAGGTTAAGGACACTACAGGATGTAATACTGATTAAAAAAATGACTGGGCCGGGTGTGATGGCTCATGCCTATAATCCCAGCACTTTGGGAGGCTGAGGTGGGCAGATCGTGATGTCAAGAGATGAAGACTATCCTGGCCCACATAATGAAACCCCATCTCTACCAAAAATACAAAAATTAGCTTGGGTGTGGTGGTGTGTGCCGGTAGTCCCAGCTACTCAGAAGGCTGGGGCAGGAAAACTGCTTGAACCCAGGAGGTGGAAGTTGCAGTGAGCCGATATCGCGCCACTGCACTCCAGTCTGGTGACAGAGCGAGACTCCATTTAAAAAAAAAAACTGGCCTGGGGAAAGTGTCTGCCTCTTGAGATACGAGAGTAATCACAACCTGAGATAATTCTAACAAAACGGCATTCGGCTGGGCATGGTGGCTCAAGTCTGTAATCCCAGCACTTTGGGAGGCCACAGCAGACGGATCACTTAAGGTCAGGAGTTTGAGACAAGCCTGGCCAATACGGTGAAATCTCATCTCTACTGAAAACACAAAACTGAGCTGGGTGTGGCGGCATGTGCCTATACAGGACAGGACAAAAAAGGAAAGGACAGGATAAGGAAAGGAAAGGACAGGGATAAGGACAAGGACCAGGACAGGACAGGATGGGACAGGACGGGACAGGACAAGACAAAGCAGGGTACTCAGCTGGGCGCAGTGGCTCACAGCTATAATCCCGGCACTCTGGGAGGCTGAGGTAGGCAGGATAGCTTGAGGCCAGGAGTTTGAGATCAGCCTGAGTTTGAAACCAGCCTGAGCAAGACGGTGACACTCTCTCTCTACAAAAAATACAGAAATTAGCTGGGTGTGGTATGTGCCTGTAGTCCCAGCTACTTGGGAGGCTGAGGTGGGAGGATCCCTTGAGTCCAGGAGGTTGAAGGTGTAATGAGCCGAGATTTTGACTCTACACTCCAGCCCAAGCAACAGAGCAACCCTGTCTCAAAAAAAAAAAAAAAAAAAAAAAAGCGGGAGGGTGGGAAGGAAACCCATCAAGGAAAAGCCTGGTTACAGAAAAAGGAGAAGAGCAAAATCAACTATTCAAGAAAAAGGATAAGAATATTTGGAAACATTTATGTAACACAGCTATAAGGCAACATGAGGCAAGATGTTAACAATGAGGGAAAACTGGATGAAGGATGTATGGGAACTCTTATCCTATTTTGCAACTTTCATTCCAAAATAAAAAGTTTATTTACAAAAAAAAAAAAAAAGAATATTTGGAAATATTTTATTATTGCATGCGAGTCCAGAGGACAAGTGAGAGATTTAGAATGGAGAAACTGGCTTTGGACTAGCAAGCCCTGAAGCAAAATGGGGCTGAAAATGTGTAAGAAGGCAACTGTTTGGAGGTGTTGGAACTTCCGGTGGTTAATGCCATTCCTAGGGGAAGATATTAATAAAACTGGGGATCCAGAGGTAGTCAGAATCTTAGAACCCCAAAGCAAATTTGTTGAGGCTGCTGAGGAGGCAGGTAAGCTCTGGGAGAGGCATGATCAAAATCGTTTATTTTTTATTTGTTTTAGAGACAGGCTTTGTCAATCGGGCTGGCATGACCATATCTCACTGGAGCACTGGACTCCTGGGCTTAAGGGATCCTCCCATCTCAGCCTCCCGAAGAACTGAGACTACAGGTGCACGCCACCAAGTCTGGCTTATTTTTTTCAATTTTTTTGTAGAGATGAGGTCTTCACTTTGCAAAACAGTTTACACACAAAGATTCCTTCCACTAGGTGCAGAACAATTGGAGAAATGGCAAAAGCTGGCACAGGACTGAAGCAATTCTCCTGCCTCAGCCTCCCAAGTAGCTGGGATTACAGGTGCCCGCCACCACACCTGGCTAATTTTTTTGTATTTTTAGTAGAGATGGGTTTTACCACGTTGGCCAGACATAATGAGGACCTGAATCAAATGAAACCTTTTGGCCAGGTGCAGTGGCTCATGCCTGTAATCCCAGCACTTTGGGAGGCTGAGGTGGGAGGACTGCTTGAGCCCAGGAGTTCAAGACCAGCCTGGGCAAAATAGCAAGATCTCATTTCTACTAAAAATTTTTAACAATTAGCCAGGCGTGGTGGCACATGCCTGAAATCCCTGCTACTCTGGAGGCTGAGGCAGAGCAAGACCCTGTCTCAAAAAAAAAAAAAAAAAAAAAGAATTCTTTTGATTCAGAGAACATTTATATTTAGACGAGCCAGTTTTATTCTAGATTTAAAATTAGATTTATTTTTCCTTTGACCTGGTTCTATGGAGTTTAATAAATACTACTTAAGTTCATAGTTCAGATAAAGAAACAAAGACCAAAACGAACTGTTATTTGACTTAGAATAGAGTTGTGATACTAGAAATTCAATGAAAATCGCCAGGAGAAGTGTCAGCTTAGTAATGGAAGAGATGGAAAAGGAATCAAGACAGCCCCTGTGCTTGTAGTACACTGCTCTTTTACAAAATAGCCACAGTGGCTGGGCATGGTGGCTCACGCCTATAATCCCAGCACTTTGAGACGCTGAGCGGAGTGGATCACCTGAGGTCAGGAGTTTGAGACCAGCCTGGCCAACATAGCAAAACTCCATCTCTACTAAAAATACAAAAAAAATAGCCAGATGTGATGGTGGGCACCTGTAATCCCAGCTACTTGGGAGACTGAGGCAGGAGAATTGCTTGAACCTGGGAGGCAGAGGCTGCAGTGAGCCCAGACTGTGCCATTGCACTCCAGCCTGGGCAACAAGAATGAAATTCCGTCTCAAAAAAAGAAGAAAAGAAAATAGCCACAGTAGGTCAGGCATGGTGGCTCACGCCTATAATCTCAGCACTTTGAGAGGCTGAGACGGGCAGATCACTTGAGATAAAGAGTTCAAGACCAGCCCAGCCTGGCCAGCATAGCGAAACCCCGTCTCTACTAAAAATACAAAAAAAATTAGCTGGGTCTTGTGGCACATGCCGGTAATCCCAGCTACTCGGGAGGCTGAGGCAGGAGAATTGCTTGAATCCAGGAAGCAGAGATTGTGGTGAGCCGAGATCGCGCCACTGTACTCCAGCCTGGGTGACAATGAGACTTCGTCTCAAAAAAAAAAAAAAAAAATGCCCCCGCAGTGGCTCACACCTGTAATCCCAGCACTTTGGGAGGCTTAAAAGGGTGGATCATGAGGTCAGGAGTTCAAGACCAGCCTGGCCAAGATGCTGAAACCCTGTCTCTACTAAAAATACAAAAATTAGCCAGGCGTGGTGGCACATGCCTATAATCCCAGCTATTCAGGATGCTAAGGGAGGAGAATCGCTTGAGCCTGGGAGGCAGAGGTTGCAGTGAGCTGAGATCGTGCCACTGCACTACAGCTTGGGCAACCAGAGTGAGACCCTCTCTCAGAAAAAGAAAATAGCCACAGCAATATCTCTGGTGCCACATATTCTTTCAGACCCTTGCCACCCTTGGAGTAGGAGGTGGAATCAACTGCCCTCCCCTCAAAGCTGGGTGGGACTTCGTGACTCCCTGGACAAGTAGAATGCAGCAGACGTGACACTGCATTACTTCCACTGTTAAGGCATAAAATGCAGCATGACTTCCACTGGCACTCTTTCTTGTGGAACGTTCAAGCTTTGAATCCAGCCAGCATGCTAGGAGGAGGCCCAGAGAGCCCATGTGGAAAGACCATACAACAAGGCCCACATGGAGAACTGGAGCCCACTGCTGTGCCTTGTCCAGTTCCTGATTGTGAACATCAAACTTGCTCATTTCATGCCACTAAGTCAGGGTAACTTGTTACATAGCCATCCATAACCAGTGTTCAAGTAATTTACAACCCAGTGGGATGGAGAAATAAGGATACAAATAACAAATATAAGGCAGCATAGGGATGGAGCAGTGAGGGAAGAAGGGGAAAGGCTTCACAGCTAGGTCTTAGAAGACAGATCAAACTTCGAAGGAAAACAGTTACAACAATAATAAAAAGGAAAGTCTGGTAGAACTTGGTGACTCAGTAGCATAACATACAGACCTTGCCAGAGACAGACTTAAAAAAAAAAACAACATAACCTCTAATAACTGAACAGTATTAAACTATTTTCAGGACGCTGTAGGAAACATTATTCTATAAAGAGACAAGGTGGAGCCTTAGAGACTGACTTCAATCATATGAAATTATTACATTTCTTGCTGCTTAGCCTCTATGCAAAGGTTAAGGTCTAACCCTGACCCTAAGAAATGAAAGGCACTTATCAGTGCTTCCTTTGATGTACTGGCCAAGGCAGAAATCAGTACCTTGCTTGCTCACTGTTCTAGACCCAGTATCAGCTTAATTACAGCAATCCTCCATGCTTAGCATTCTTTAGAGTTCGAGGGGTGATTTATAAGGAGGCATTTGTCTTGAACCAAAACGAAAAGAGCCAGCACCTAATTAAGTTATAAAAAGCTGAGTACACTCATAAGCTGCTTTAATTGCTGAAACTTATCCCCAACTTCCCTGATAAGGGCATGAAGATTATGTCTAGAGACATCAGGCTGACAACCTGAGAAATAATTATTACTTACTAAACCAAATGAAAGCATTTAGCTCTTTAGCTCTTTGAGCTGATCTGTACAAGCTGAAGCCTGAAAGGAGGAGCTCTGAGCTGCCTGCTCAGCAGCAGCTGTTTGGGAGACTCACCTTTGATTTGAGATCCCTCTCACCACATCAGACTTCCTGTAAAGTGTTCACATAGGTAATCCTTAAAAAGCCCGAAACTTGGCCAGGTGCAGTGGCTCGCAGCTGTAATCCCAACACTTTGGGAGGCCCAGGCAGGCAGATTACCTGATGTCACGAGTTTGAAACCAGCCTGGCCAACATGGTGAAACCCCATCTCTACTAAAAATACAGAAATGGACAGGCGCGGTGGCTCATGCCTGTAATCCCAGCACTTTGGGAGGCCGAGGCAGGCAGATCACAAGGTCAGGAGATCGAGACCACGGTGAAACCCCATCTCTACTAAAAATACAAAAAATTGGCCGGGCGCGGTGGCTCAAGCCTGTAATCCCAGCACTTTGGGAGGCCGAGACGGGCGGATCACGAGGTCAGGAGATCGAGACCATCCTGGCTAACGCGGTGAAACCCCGTCTCTACTAAAAAATACAAAAAACTAGCCGGGTGCGGTGGCCGGCGCCTGTAGTCCCAGCTACTCGGGAGGCTGAGGCAGGAGAATGGCGTAAACCCGGGAGGCGGAGCTTGCAGTGAGCTGAGATCCGGCCACTGCACTCCAGCCCGGGCGACACAGCGAGACTCCGTCTCAAAAAAAAAAAAAAAAATACAAAAAATTAGCCAGGCGTGGTGGCGGGCGCCTGTAGTCCCAGCTACTCAGCAGGCTGAGGCAGGAGAATGGCATGAACCTGGGAGGCAGAGCTTGCAGTGAGCCGAGATCACGCCACTGCACTCCAGCCCGGGCGGCAGAGCAAGACTCCGTCTCAAAAAAAATTACAGAAATTAGCTGAGTGTGCTGGTGCGCACCTGTAATCCAAGCTACTTGGGAGGCTGAGGCAGGAGAATCACTTGAACCCAGGAGGCAGAGGTTGCAGTGAGCAGAGATCGCACCACTGCACTCCAGCCTGGGCGACAAGAGTGAGACTCCATCTCAAAAAACAAACAAACAAAAAAAACCCAGAGACCTGAGAATTTCTGTTCTCCTCACCTCATAAAACTTTTTTAAGGAGCCCACGAGGCATAACTTCAGGCTGTCCACAATCTCCTGATGCGGCATCTGGAACACCACCCGGGAATACCATTTTGTGAGGGTGCTGGGGTCAGGGTGAGCAGAGAGACAGAGAGAGGAAGATGAACAAATGCTCAACAGGGACAGCCTATGGCTTGTGTCAGTAACACAGGTTTCTCTATGAATCAATCCAACAACAAATACCTAGAAAATGCATTTATGCTATATGTAAGAACAAGTAGTGATGTGGGGAAAAGATATATTTAAGTCATATGCAGAACATAGATATGTGTACTTGTGGCCAGGCGTGGTGGCTCACGCCTGTAATCTCAGCACTTTGGGAGGCCAAGGCAGACAGATCACGAGGTCAGGAGATCAAGACCATCCTGGCTAACACGGTGAAACCCCGTCTCTACTAAAAATACAAAAAAATTAGCCAGGCGTGGCGGCAGGCACCTGTAGTTCCAGCTACTCAGGAGGCTGAGGCAGGAGAATGGCGTGAACCCAGGAGGCAGAGCTTGCAGTGAGCCGAGATCGTGCCATTGCACTCCAGCCTGGGCGACAAAGTGAGACTCCGTCTCAAAAGAAAAAAAAAAAGTGTAATTGTGGATATTTCCTACAAAACTGCTCCAACAGAAAAAATTTAACAACTTAGATATCCACCAAGAGAGGATTAAATAATGATACACAGAATAAATTCTGTGCAGCAGTTGAGCTGGTGGAGATTTATTTGTAATGGTATGGGAAAATGTACAGTTTAAGTGCATATTAAGCTAAGGAATAATGTGCCTAGAAATATCCCATTTGTGTATATAGATGTGTATATGTGTATATATATCAGAGATATATATCACGTGTTAATATATGCATAAAAGAGAATCTGAAAGTATATACACATCAAACCTTTGGCAGCTGTTAATACGAAAAGCTGGACCATGAGGAATTCTCACTTTCTAAATTTCTGCAGATATTTGGAATGAGCATGCCTTTTTTTCCCAATTGGAACAAACGATCAAAAAAACCTCATTTCTGGGGGAAAAAATGCCAACAACAACAACAAGGCAGCACAGCCCCAGCCTTGGAAGAGGCCGCTCTTCAGCTGGGAAGCACATTCACACTGGTGCCAAGTTTGTTAAATAAGCTGCATAGCCAGGTGCAGTGCTCATGCCTGTAATCCCAGCACTTTGGGAGACCGAGGCAAGTGGATCACTTGAGCCCAGGAGTTCGAGACCAGCCTGGGCAACATGGTGAAATCCTGTCTCTACAAAAACAAGCTGGGTATGGTGGCGCATGCTTGAGGTCCCAGCTACTTAGGAGGCTGAGGTGGGAGGATCACCAAAACCCAGGGAGGCTGAGGTTGCAGTGAGCTGTGATCACGCCACTGCACTCCAGCCTGCGTGACAGAGTAAAACCCAGTCTCAAAAACCAAAAAAAGTTGCATAAACAAATTTCACAGCCGGGCACGATGACTCACACCTGTAATCCCAGCACTTTGGGAGGCTGAGGCGGGTGGATCACCTGAGGTCAGGAGTTCAAGATCAGCCTGGCCAACACAGTGAAATGCTGTCCTACTAAAAATACAAAAATTAGCCTGGCATGGTGGTACGCACCTGTAATCCCAGCTACTAGGGAGGCTGAGGCAGGAGAATCACTTAAACCCAGAAGACGGAGGTTGCAGTGAGCTGAGACCGCGCCACTGCACTCCAGCCTAGGTGACAGAGGGAGACTCCATTTCCAAAAAAAAAAAAAAAATTTTTTTTCACATGAAGATAGAGGAAAAAAGTGTTTTAAATCTTTATACTATAATACGTAAGACTAAAAAGATTTGCTGGATTTATAATAAGATTAGGCACTGAAACGAAATAATCAAACAAGATGGCACTGTGAGCAGTACTTACAGATTGATGCTTGCCACGAAGCCAACCACGGAGCGCATGCCTCTACTGGGGTCATGGTAAACATCCATCCCGATTACCATTAACTGTTTCTAGTTTAGAAAACAAAAACAAAAACCAAATCCCAGACCTGAGCAATGCATTGCTCCATTTTTAATTACTGTCTGAATCGCAAAGCAACTTCCCCTTACTGTTTATATGTGAAAGTAAGTTCTGGGAAAGAAAAAAAAAAGACAGCAATCAACTTGACATTTTTTAAACACAATAAGCACAGTCAGAGATCTAGACCAGGGATCAGCAAAGGACTAAAGGGTAAATAACTTAGGCTTTGGGAGCCTCATGATTTCTGTAGAAACCACAGGTTGAGTATTCCCAAACCTTAAAAGCTTTTGAGCACCAACATGACACTCAAAGAGTTTCAGATTTTGGAGTGTTTCAGATTGCAGATTTTTGAATTTGAGATGCGAGCAAATGTCCCATACCCCCAGAAATCTAAAATCCAAAATGCTTCTGGTCCCAAGCATTTCAGAAAAAGTATACTTGACCTTTATTCAATTCTTTCTGCTTAACACAAAAGCAGTCATGGACAGTATGAAAAGAAGTACGGCTGTATTCCAGTGAAATTTTATTTAAAGACACTGAAAATTAACTTCATATAGTTTTCATGTGTCATGGAATAATCATCTTAGTTTTATTTTTTTCGCCATTTAAAAACATAAAAACCAGGCTGGGCATGGTGGCGCACACCTGTAATCCCAGCATTTTGGGAGACTGAGGCGGGCAGATCACCAGGTCAGGAGTTTGAGACCAGCCTGGCCAACATGGTGAAATCCCATCTCTACTAAAAATACAAAAATTAGTTGGGTATGGTGGCGGGTGCCTGTAATCCCAGCTACTCGGGAGGCTGAGGCAGGAGAATTGCTTGAACCTGGGAGGTGGAGGTTGCAGTGAGCTGAGATCGTGCCATTGCACTCCAGCTTGGGCAACAAGAACAAGACTCCGTCTCAAAAAAACAAAAAACAAAAAAACAAACATAAAACGCATTCTTAGATAACTGGCTGAAGAGGCAGGAAGCCATTTAGACTACTGAGTAAGTGTTGAGAAGAGGAAGCATAATGAATAAGGAAAAACAAGAAAAAGGCTTGGAGGATTCTCTGGAGAGGCAAACAACCATTTTGGCATCACTCACCAGAGGAATATCCACTCCCCAGAGCTCACCACCCAATTTACAGTTAATCTGAAGTAAAATTTTCTGGGCCACACTCCGAAGCCTGGTGGGCTGACCAATGGTTCGAACATTGACAACCTATAATGAAGGGACCAAAAGGTGTCAGGAGAAGCAGGTCACTACCAAACCCTCAGAAAATCTGAACTCTGAAGTAAACATTACATTTGTTTAAGAAACTCAAGTTAGAAGGTAACATATTTCGCGTTAGTAATTCTAATTCTAGGGTTTCTAGGCATGCATGCACATGGGCAAAATAAAACCCACACACACACACACACACACACACAAACACACAAACCCAAAACAAAACCAACAAATGAAAACTTTCAAAAGGATCTCACGCAGAGTGGAATGCTTTTTTAACTCCCATAGGAAAAATAGCTTTCCCCTTTCAGAATGAAGACTATACTCACTCTCAGAACTCAGTCATATGAAACCACCTGGTGACTCAACCTCGGAACAAGCGAAATTGTTCATTCGGAAGCATGAGGGCAGCTTATGAAGAGCAATCTGCTCTTTGCCAGGTTGCTCTAATCAGGAGAACCTTTCACCAGAAGGCTCTGCATGTACTGGCTTCTAACAGCTACTTTAGTCTTTGTGAACACACATATCACTCTCTTCAAGCCTCAGGAGAGGTGCCATCTGTGCCTCCTGCCCCAACACCCACTCACCTGGGAGGGCACTGGGGACTGCACACAGCACAGCTTCTTGATGGCCCCATAGAGATCATCACGTGTGCCCATGATGATGCAAACAACCATCTGTATCTTTCCCTTGAAGAGATAAGGCATATACAAGTCAGGCTCTGGAACTCTCTGGGGACTTTCACAGGACTCTAGTTGGCAGTATTCTGAGTATGCAAAGCCATAGGACCTTTAAGGAAGACAGGCAACTGAAATAAAGAGGGTGGACATTCCAACCAGAACCAGGTCCTTGGAGCTGAATTAACATTCTTTGGCTCAGGGCTGTTCTGAATAGATAGGTAATATGTTACTATTAATTACCCAGAGCTGGCCCTGATTACCAAAAGATTTATCTATTAGGAGACTCAGATGGCTGGAAAAGGACTAGGTTTGAATGCATGCAAGGTTTACATTACTTGCTGCTTCCAACTCCATATGTTTTTTACTACTCTCTTTGGTTTACTAAACAACTTGTTACATTCATGCCACAGAACTTTAACTGAGGAAACAGGGAATGCAATACTACAAGAAAGCATTCAGAACTAAATGCAAACTGGAAAGAAGCTATTGCCAAATCCATAAGCAGCCATTCCTAACTTTCTGATGAAGAGACAGGATGATATTGTCAGCAGCACAGCACATGTCAGTATCATCTATCCCTCACCGCTGAAGGGATCCAATACTGAAAAAAGATGACCTTTCAAAGTCTGACTAAAGAAAAGCAGCATTCAAGCGAAAGAAGATTGCCAACCCTTTATGCCAGAAACTGCTACAAATGGTAAATCAGTGGTACCCTGCTCCATATCAAGATTGGTGTGATGTTAAGACCGTTCAGAGGACACATTCAGCAATGACACCAAAGCATTTCCAAAGGCATGAGAACAGAGCTGCGCACTGGGAGCCTATGGACTGGACACAGCAAACAGGTGTGTTTTTTCAGGCCCTACAATGGCTTAAAAGCGTTTATGTTTCTTTAAATTAACATTTAAACACAGGAAGATACACACATATGCAATTCCAGGTTTTTGGCCTTTATTAACAAACAAGCACGTGAAGAATCATTTTGGCAATCCTGGGTTTATATCTCCAGTCACAGGGGTTACCCCCTTCAGTTCATTTAACTCCCCTCCTGGCCTACTTCACTAATTTATACTCCTTATCAGGCTTCTGGAGACATACGAGTTTTTGATTCCTCATACAGATGATAATAGAATGCCTTAAAGATGAACAGAGAGAGAGCAAGGCCACTATAAGTTGGTAAGCGATATGAATGAAATTCACATCCATGCCACATGAAAACTGTCAGTTGTACCCTCTCAAAAAGGGAACACAAGAAGTTGTGAAATGGGGGAGCTGATGTACTGGACTGGGTTATTCTTTTGAAAGCAGAACAGAACTTTTCTACGATCAGGTCAGAGGGAGGCCATGGTAGAGTATGACAGGCATGGTAGATCAGGATGGAACTATAAAGAGAATGCACAGGCTGGGTGCCGTGGCTCATACTGGTAATCCCAACACTTTGGGAGGTTGAAGTGGGAGGACTGATTGAGGCTGGGAGTTTGAAATCAGCCTGGGCAACAGAGGGAGACCCTATCTCTACAAAAAACTTAAAAATTAGCCAGGAGTGGTGGTGCACATGTACAGTTTCAGCTACTCAGAAGGCTGAGGCAGGAGGATCCCTTGAGCCCTCAAGTTTGAGGTTACAGTCAGCTATGATCTTGCCACTGTACTTTAGCCTGGGCAACAGATCAAGACCTTGTGTCTAAAAAAAGAGACAGAGAGAGAAATACACCAAAGAAAGAACATAAGTATGCTGTTGTGAATGATATACCAAGAGTGCTGGATCAAAAAGAGAATGCTGCTGGGCATGATGACTCACGCCTGTAACCTCACTGCTTTGGGAGGTTGAGGCAGCAGGATCATCTGGGGCCAGAAGCTGGAGACCAGCCTGGGCAAATAGTGAAACCCTATCTCTATAAAAAATTTTTTTTAAATTAGCCAGGTGTGATGGCCCACGCCTGTAGTTCTAGCTACTTGGAAGGCTGAGGCGGGAGGATTGCTTGAGCCCAGGAGTTTGAGGCAACAATGAGGTAAGATTGCACCAGTGTATTCCAGCATGGGTGACAGAGTAAAATCCTCCCCTTTTTTTTTTTTTTTTTTTTTT
>NC_037676.1:20938395-20983273 GCF_003255815.1 Theropithecus gelada
AGCACTTTGGGAGGCCGAGGCGGGTGGATCACGAGGTCAGGAGATCGAGACCATCCTGGCTAACATGGTGAAACCCCGTCTCTACTAAAAATACAAAAAACTAGCCGGGCGTGGTGGCGGGCGCCTGTAGTCCCAGCTACTCGGAGGCTGAGGCGGGAGAATGGCGTGAACCCGGGAGGCGGAGCTTGCAGTGAGCCGAGATCGCGCCACTGCACTCCAGCCTGGGCGACACAGCGAGACTCCGTCTCAAAAAAAAAAAAAAAAAAAAAGAATTTTGACAAAGAATTAGCATGAAAAAAGTAATTGGAATTTTTAGAAATGAAAACTACACTAACTGAAATCAAACTCAGTAGATGGGTGTATTAGTTTGCTACAAATGACTAACAAAGTACCACCAACTGGCTTACCCAACAGAAATTTATTTCCTCACAGTTTTGGAGGTCAGAAATCCAAGCTCAAAGAGTTGGCAGAGTCGGTTTCTTTTGGGGGCCTTGGTCTTTCTTGTGTCTGTGTCCTCATCTCCTCTTCTTATGAGGACATCAGTCATATTGGATTAGGGTCCCGCCATGACCCCATTTAACCTTAAGTACCTCTTTTAAGATCTTATGTTTAAAAAACAGTCACATTCTGAGGTACTGGGGTTTAGGACTTCAACATATGAATGTTGTGGAGGGCATAATTCATCCCCTAACAATGGATAACAGTAGCTTAGATATAGCTGAGGCTGGAAAGAATCAACTGAAAGATAGGTGAGCAGAAAATAATCAAACTAGCCTGTAATCTCAGCATTTTGGGAGGCTGAGGCGGGTGTATCACATGAAGTCAGGTGTTCAAGACTGGCCAACATGGTGAAACACCGTCTCTACTAAAAGTACAAACATTAGCCAGGTGTGGTGCTGCGCCCCTGTTATCCCAGCTTCTCGGGGGGCTGAGTCACAACAATGGCCTGAACCTGCGAGGCAGGCAGAGGTTATAGTGAGCTGAGATTGTGCCGCTACACTCTAGCCTGGGCTTACACAGTGAGACTCTGTCTCTCAAAAACAAAAATAAAAATAATCAAACTGTAACAGGCCAATAGATGGGGGGTTAAAATATAATATGTACATAAGAAGTGGCTCAGAAGTAGGTTAAAGGAGGCAGAAACAACATCTGAAAAGACAATGGTTGACTTACATTGAAGGAAAATATAAAAAGCATTGTTCAGCTAGAAGGAACATGATCCCAGATAGAAGTTTAGAAATGGTTAAAGGGATAAGTAACAATAAAAGTAACAATTATGAAGGTAAATTTAAATGAATCTATTCCATCTAAAACATGAAAAAAATGTCATGTGGCTATATATTTGTATGTACATATAAATTGAAATTTATGACAACAGCACATATATCAGGAAGAAGTAAATGATGTCCCAATATTCATAGGTCTTTGAATTGTTGAGGAAAAGGTAAAAGTACTCATTTACATTACACTTTGGTACGCTATAGATGTTGTACTCTCTAGGGTAGCTACTAAAGGAAGAGTAAAAGAGTATAACTATCAAGCTATGAGAGGAAAGAACAATAATATAAATTTAATGTAAGAAGAATACAGGTAAATAAACAGGATCAACAACAAGCAATACCTATATCTTGAAAACATGCTGTGTGAATGAAGCCAGTCACAAAAGATCACATAGAAGAAATGTTTCTGGGCCGGGTGCAGTGGCTCATGCCTGTAATCCCAGCACTTTGGGAGGCCAAGGCGGGTGGATCACCTGAGGTCGGGAGTTCAAGACCAGCCTGACCAACATGGAGAAACCCCGTCTTTACTAAAAATAACAAAATTAGCTGGGCATGGTGGCGCATGCCTGTAATCCTAGCTGGTTGGGAGGCTGAGGCAGGAGAATTGCTTGAACCCGGGAGGCAGAGGTTGCGGTGAGCCAAGATCGCACCATTGCATTCCAGCCTGGGCAACAAGAGCAAGACTGTCTCCAAAAAAAAAAAAAAAAATTTCTGAATATTTATAAGAAATGTTCAGAACACGAACGTCTATAGAAACTGGAAGGTTAGTGGTTGCCTGGGACTGGGGTCAAGGAGGGAACTGGAGTATGGATAGGGTGATTACTCAAAAGTATGAGGTTTCTTTCTGAGGTGATGAAAATGTTATAAAATTGACTATGGTGGTGGTTACATATATATGGGTATATAATAAAAAACTTTAATTCAGTGAATTGTAGCGTATGAATTATAGCTCAGATTCATAGAGACCAGATGATTAGTGGTTTCCAGACAATGAGGAGGAAGGGCAAGAATGAGGAGAAACTACTATTGGGTACAGGGTTGTTTTGTTTTGTTTTTTGTTTTGTGTTTTTGTTTTTTGTTTTGTTTTTTGTTGGTTTTTGTTTTTTTTTTTGAGACAGAGTCTCGCTCTGTCGCCCAGGCTGGAGTGCAGTGGCGCAATCTCGGCTCACTGCAAGCTCCGCCTCCCAGGTTCACGCCCTTCTCCTACCTCAGCCTCCCAAGTAGCTGGGATTACAGGCGCCCGCCACCACGCCCGGCTAATTTTTTCTGTTTTTTAGTAGAGACAAGGTTTTACTGTGTTAGCCAGGATGTTCTCAATCTCCTGACCTCGCGATCCGCCCATCTCAGCCTCTCAAAGTGCTGGGATTACACGCATGAGCCACTGCGCTTGGCCTTGTTTTATGTTTTTGTTTTTGTTTTTGTTTTGAGACAGTTTTCACTTGTTGCCCAGGCTGGATGGAGTGCAGTGGCATGATCTCAGCTCACTGTAGCCTCCGTCTTGTGGGTTCAAGCGATTCTCGTGCCTCAGCCTCCCGAGTAGCTGGGATTACAGGCACCCGCCACCATGCCTGGTAATTTTTTGTATTTTTAGCATAGACGGGATTTCATCATGTTGGCCAGGCTGGTCTTGAACTGCTGACCTCAGGTGATCCACCCTTCTTGACCTCCCAAAGTGCTGGACTTACAGGCATGAGCCACCCCGCCTGGCCCTGGGGACAAGGTTCTTCTTGGGGTGATGAAAATAGAAAATTTGGGGCCAAGTGCAGTGGCTCCCACCTGCAGTGAAACCCCATCTCTACTAAAAATACAAAAATTAGCTGGGCATGGTGGTGGGTGCCTATAGCCCCAGCTACTCGGGACGCAGAGGCAGGAGAATCACTTGAACCCAGGAGGCGGAGGTTGCATTGAGCCAAGGTCATGCCGCTGCACTCCAGCCTGGGTGACAGAGTGAGACTGTCTCAAAAAAAAAAAAGAAAATACAAAATTTGGTAATTTTGATAGGTACATGACTTTGTGAATACACTGAAAACTACTGAATTTTACACTTTAAAATGATGGATTTTATGCTGTGTGAATTATATCTTTTTTTAAAAAAAGAGGAATTAAGATATTCCCAAATAAACAAAAACTGGGAGAATTTGTCACTAACAGACCTGTCCTACAGGAAATACTAAAGGGAGTCCTTTACACTGAAATGAAGTGACACCTAGACAGTAACTTGGATTCACATGAAGAAATAAGTACCACCAGAATAAATAACTACATAGATAAATATAAAGGACAGCCAAAACGTATTTATGCTAGTAATTTTTCTTCTCTCTGATTAAGAGACCAACAAACAAAGCAGTAATTGTAAATGTAGCTGGATGTGAATGCAGTGTGTAAAGATGTAATTTGTACAACAATAAAGACACAAAGGAGATGGGAGGGAATGGAGCCACATGAGAGCAAAGTGTTTGTATATTACCAAAATAACTTTGTGTTAACCAAGCAAATGAGATTGTTGTAAATTTTACTTTTTTATATTTCTGAGACAGGGTCTTGCTCTGTCACCCAGGCTGGAGTGCAGTGGCCTGATCATGGCTCACCGCAGCCTTGACCTCCCTGCACTCAGGTGATTCTCTCACCTCAGCCTCCTGAGTAGGTAGGACTACAGGCACGCACCATTGTGCCTAATAACTTTAAAAAGTTTTTTTCTTTTCTTTTTTTTTTTTTGAGATGGAGTTTCGCTCTTGTTGCCCAGGCTGGAGTGCAATGGCGCAATCTCGGCTGACTGCAACCTCCGCCTCCCCACTTCAAGTGATTTTACTGCCTCAGCTTCCCAAGTAGCTGGGATTACAGGTATGCGCCACCACGCCCAGCTAATGTTGTATTTTTAGTAGAGACAGAGACAGGGTTTCTCTATGTTGGTCAGGCTGGTCTTGAACTCCTGGGCTTAGGTTATTCTCTCACCTCAGCCTCCCAAAGCACTGGGATTACAGGTATAAACTAGTGTGCCTGGCAAGATTATTGTAAATAAAGATGTTAATTTTAGCTGGGTATGGTGGCTCACACCTGTAATCCCAGCACTTTGGGAGGCTGAGGCAGGCAGATTATGAGGTCAGGAGTTTGAGACCAGCCTGGCCAACCTAGTGAAACCCCATCTCTGCTAAAAATACAAAAATTAGCTGGGCATGGTGGCAGGCACCTGTAATCCCAGCTACTCGGGATGCTGAGGCAGGAGAATTGCTTGAACCCAGGAGGTAGAGATTGCAGTGAGCCAACATTGTGCCACTGCACTCTAGCCTGGGTGACAGAGTGAGACTCTGTCTCCAAAAAAAAAAAAAAAAAAGATGTTAATCCCCAAAAGGACCACTATAACTCCAAAATATATAGTAAATAAGAGAATTATAACAGTAACTGGAAAATGGCTGTTTAATACAAAATAAGGCAGTAATGGAAAAATCAAAGAATGACGAAGATATGAGGGATAGAAGAACAAATAGCAAAAAGGTAGATGTAAATCTCACCTTATTAATAATTAAATTAAGTGCAAATGGACTCAACACTCAAAAGATAGTGTTTGACAGTACAAATTAAAAGAAAAATGTGGCTAGACGTAGTGGTTGTGCCTGTAATCTTATTTATTTTTTCTTGAGACAGGGTCTTCGTTGCCCATGCTAGAGTGCAGTGGTGTGATCATAGTTCACTGCAGCCTCGAGCTCCTGGTCTCAAGCAATCTTTCTGCCTAGTATAGGTATACTATAACCAAAAGAGATGAAATAGCTATATTAATATCAGACAAAATACACTTTATTTTTTTGAGACGGAGTCTTGCTCTGTCGCCCAGGCTGGAGTGCAGTGGCATGATCTCGGCTCACTGCAGCCTCCGCCTCCTGGGTTCAAGCAATTCTGATGCCTCAGCCTCCTGAGTAGCTGGGATTACAGGTGCACACCACTACACCCAGCTAATTTTTTTTTTTTTTTTTTGTATTTTTAGTAGAGACAGGGTTTCACCATGTTGACCAAGCTAGTCTGGAACTCCTGGCCTCAAGTGATCCACCTACCTCAGCCTCCCAAAGTGTTGGGATTACAGGCATGAGCCACTGTGCGCGGCCTCAGACAAAACAGACTTTTAAATAACACTTGTAAATAGAGACAAGGAATGACATTTTGTAATAGCAAAAGGGTCAATCCATGAGAAAGACATAACAATTATAAATATACGTGCACCTAGCAGTAGAGACCCAAAAATACAGGAAAGAAAAACTGATATAATTAAAGGGAGAAATAGGCAATTCAGCAATAGTTTGAGACTTCAAAACTTTATTTTCAGTCTTAGATGTAACAATTAGACATAAGATCAACAAGGAAATGGAAGATTTGCACAACATTGTATGTAGTCTGACCATACCTAACAGACATTTATGGAACACTCTAGCCAGCCACCAAACACACATTCTTCTTAATGTACGTGGCACTGCTCTCCATGATAGGCTATAAAACAAGGCTCAATACATTTAAAAATGACTTTAATCTTTCAAAATATATTCTCAACCCACAATAGAATGAAATTTGAAATCAATAGAGGAAATTTGGGAAATTCACAAATACATGGAAATTAAACAAGACTGACTTCAAAATAACCAGTGGCTCAAAGAAGAAATTAAAAGGGAAATTAGGAAATAATTGGGAGATGACTGAAAACTGAAAACATATCAAAATTTTTTTTTTTTTTTTTTGAGATGGAGTCTGGCTCTGTTGCCCAGGCTGGAGTGCAGTGGCCGGATCTCAGCTCACTGCAAGCTCCGCCTCCCGGGTTTACGCCATTCTCCTGCCTCAGCCTCCCGAGTAGCTGGGACTACAGGTGCCCGCCACCTCACCTGGCTAGTTTTTTTGTATTTTTTAGTAGAGACGGGGTTTCACCGTGTTCGCCAGGATGGTCTCAATCTCCTGACCTCGTGATCTGCCCGTCTCGGCCTCCCAAAGTGCTGGGATTACAGGCTTGAGCCACCGCGCCCGGCCAACATATCAAAATTTATAGATGTAAGTAAAGCAGTGCTTAGAGGAAAATTTATAGCGATAAACACTGTATTTTAAAATAAGAAAGATCTAAAAACAAACTAGCTTCCACCTTAAGGAAACAGAAAACAACCACAAACTAAACCCAAAACAAGGAGAAGGAAGGAAATAATAGACATCAGAGAGCTGGGTGCAGTGGCTCACGCTTGTAGTTACAGGTACTCCGGAGGCTGCGGTGGGAGATCACATGAGCCCAGGAGTTCAAGACGAGCTTGGGTAACATAGTGAGACCCTGTCTCTAAAAATAATAATATTGGTAGAGATTAGAGCATAAATAAATTAAATGGAGAGTAGAAAAAGAATCAATGAAGCCAAAAATTGGTTTAAGGAAATAAAATTGACAACCTTTAGCTTAACCCATTTATGAAAAATAGAAGAATCTGATAACTAAGATCAGGAATGAGAGCGGTAACATTGCCGCTGACCTTACAGAAATGCAGGGATTATAAGAGAATGCTGTGAACAACTATATACCAACAAATTAGATGCCCTAAATGGACAAATCCCTGGAAATACACAAAATACTGAAATTTTGGAATTAGACCATAAATTTAAATAAGAAACCAGTTTTGCCTTGTTTTGTTTTTACAAACTTCACCCAAAATAGGAGGAGCACTTCCCTGCTTATACTATGAGGTCAGTATTACCCTGATGCTAAAGCCAAACAAAGCCATCACAAGAAAACTGCAGAAGGATCCAGACTGGAAAAGAAGTAAAACAATGAAAGGAACTTGTATATAGAAAATCCTAAAGAGTACACACATACAATTAGAGCTAATAAATGAGGGCAGCAAGGTTAAAGATACAAGATCAGTACATAATAGTTGTATTTCGGCCGGGCACGGTGGCTCACGCCTGTAATCCCAGCACTTTGGGAGGCCGAGAAGGGTGGATCACCTGAGGTCGGCAGTTCAAGACCAGCCTGACCAACATGGAGAAACCCCGTCTCTACTAAAAATACAAAATTAGCCAGGCATGGTGGCACATGCCCGTAATCCCAGGTACTCGGGAGGCTGAGGCATGAGAATCGCTTGAACCCGGGAGGCGGAGGTTGCGGTGAGCTGAGATCGCGCCACTGCACTCCAGCCTGGGCAAAAAAGAGCGAAACTCTGTCTCAAAAAAAAAAAAAAAAAAAAAATAGTGTATTTCTGTACACTAGCAATGATCAATCCAACAATGAAATTCAGAAAACAATTTATGATAGCATAAAAATAAGCTATGTAGGAAAAATTTTTAACAAAAAAGATACTAGGCCAGGTGCGGTGGTGCACGCCTGTAATCCCAGCACTTTGGGAGGCTGAGGTGGGTGGTCATCTGAGGTCAGGCGGACCAGGCCGACTAACATGGTGAAACCCCGTCTCTACTAAATACAAAATAATAATAATAATAGCTGGGCGTGGTGGTGCTTGCCTGTAATCCGAGCTACTTGGGAGGCTGAGACAGGAGAATCGCTTGTACCTGGGAGGCGGAGGTTGCAGTAAGCCGAGATTGTGCCATTGCACTCCAGCATGGGCAAAAAGAGCAAAACTCTCTCTCTAAATAAATAAATAATACTAGACATACTGGAAACGACAGAGCATTGTTAAAGAAATGGAAGATGTAGGCCAGGCGCGGTGACTCACGCCTGTAATCCTAGCACTTTGGGAGGCTGAGGCGGGTGGATCACCTGAGGCTGGAGTTCAAGACCAACCTTGCCAACATGGCAAAACCCCATCTCTACTAAAAATACAAGAATTAGCAGGGTGTGGTGGTGCATGCCTGTAATCCCAGCTACTCGGGAGGCTGAGGAAGGAGAATTGCTTAAACCCGGGAGATGGAGGTTGCAGTGAGCCAAGATCATGCCACTGCTGCAGCCTGCACGACAGGAGCAAGACTCCATCTCAAAAAAAAAAAAAATTGGGCTGGGCGCGGTGGCTCAAGCCTGTAATCCCAGCGCTTTGGGAGGCCAAGACGGGCGGATCATGAGGTCAGGAGATGGAGACCATCCTGGCTAACACGATGAAACCCTATCTCTACTAAAAATAGAAAAAATTAACCAGGTGTGGTGGTGGTTAATGTAGTGCCAGCTACTCGGGAGACTGAGGCAGGAGAATGGCGTGAACCTGAAAGGCGGAGCTTGCTGTGAGCAGAGATTGCACCACTGCACTCCAGCCTGGGCGACAGAGCCAGACTGCGTCTCAAAAAAAAAAAGAAAAATTGAAGATCTAAATAAAGGGAAAGACATCTCATGTTTATGGATTGGAAGACAATATTGTTAAGATGCAATATTGGGAATATTGGGAAGGAGAAAAGAAAACTATCTTTGCAGTTTGCATGATTATGTAGAAAATCCCAGGGAACCAACAACAACAACAAAAAACCTGCTAGAACTAGTAAGCAAGAATTGCAAGGTTGCAGGATACACAGTTATTACACAAAAGTCAGTCTCTTAAAAGTCAGTTCCTTTCCTGTGTGCCAGCAATGAACAATTGGAATTTGAAATTAAAAACAACATTTATGGCCAGGTGTGGTGGCTCAGGCCTGTAATCTCAGCACTTTAGGAGACCGAAGTGGGCGGATCACTGGAAGTCAGGAGTTTGAGACCAGCCTGGCCAACATGGCAAAACCTACTAAAAATGCAAAAAAAACCAAAAACAAAACAAAACAGCTGGGTGTGGTGGTGCATGCCTGTAATCCCAGCTAATAGGGAGGCTGAGACAGAAGAATTGCCTGAACCCAGGAGGCAGAGGTTGCGGCGAGGCAAGATCACGTCCCTGCACTCCAGCCTGGGTGGCAGGGCAAGACTCCATCTCAAAAATAAATAAATAAAAACATTTATGTATTAGCAGAAAACGATGGAGTACTTTGGTTTAACTCTCCAAATGTGAATCTACAAATGCAACAAGATCCATTGCAAAAGTAACATTTTTTTTGCAGGAGTGGATAAGCAGATATTCAAATTCGTATGGAAATGCAAAATCACAGAATAATCAAGAACATCTTTAAAAAGAAGAACAAAGTAGACTCACAGTTTCTAATTTCAGAACTTGCTACAGAGATAAACAAGACTGTGGTAGTAGCATTGAGATAGACTCAAATCAGTGAAGTAAAAATGAGAGTCCAAAAATAAACCCATGTGCCTATGGCTGGTTAACTGATTTTCAGCAAGTTTGCCATTCAGTGGGGGAAAGAATAATGTTTTCAAGAAATGGTACTGGGACTACTGGATATCCACATACATAAGAATGACATTGAAGCTCTTCTTTACACAATATACAAACAGTAACTCCAAATGGATCAAAGACCTAAATGTAGGAATTAAAACTATAAAACTGGTCGAGCGTGGTGGCTCAGGCCTGTAATCCCAGCACTTTGGGAGGCCGAGGCGGGCGGATCACGAGGTCAGATCGAGACCATCCTGGCCAACATGATGAAACCGCATCTCTACTAAAAATACAAAAAAATTAGCTAGGTATGGTGGCACATGCCTGTTATCCCAGATACTCAGGAGGCTGAGGCAGGAGAATCACTTGAACCAGGGAGTTGGAGGTTGTGGTGAGCTGAGATCATGCCACTGCACACTCCAGCTTGGGGACAGGTGAGACTCCATCTCAAAAAACAAAAACAAAAACAAAAAAAACTAAAACTGTAGACGATAACATACATGTAAATCTTTGTGACCATCTCTATTAATATTAGGCAACAGTTTATTAGATATGACACTGGAAGCAAAAGCAACCAAAGAAAAAATAGATTTGATCAAAATTTAAAACTTTTGTGCTTCAAAAGACACTATTAAGAAAGTTAAAAGAGTGCATACAATGGGAGAAGTCATTCATCCAATACATGTAGAAAGGTTCTAGTATCCAGAATATATAAAGAATTCTTACAACTCAACAAGAAAAACACAACCCAATTTTAAAATGGGCAAACATTTTGACTAGACATTTCTTCAAAGAGTATATACAAATATTAAGCACATGAAAAGAAGCTAAATATCATTTGTCATTAGGGAGTTGGGAATCAAAACCATGAGATGCCACTTCACACCAAAACCAGATAAAGACATTGCAAGAAAGGAAAACTACAGAAAAATCCTCAACAAAACATTAGCAGAATGAGCCTGTGTAAAAAGAATTCTGCATTGAGACTATACTAAGTTAAATAACGCTCCTCCAGATTTATGTCCACCTGGAACCTGTGAATATGATCATATTTGGAAGCAGGGTCTTTGTAGATGTAATCAAATTCAGATGAGGTAAGACCAGATTAGAGTGGGCCCTAAGCCAGTGACGGGTATTATTCTAAGAAGACAGGGATAGGACACAGACAGGGAGAACACCATGTGAAGATGCAGACAAACGGGAGAAGGTGACAGGAAGGAGGAGGCAGAGATTGGAAGAATGTCTCTACAAGCCAGAAATGCCAAGGACTGAGACACCAGAAGCTTGAATAGACAAGGAAAGTTTTTTTATTTCTTTTTTTTTCTGAGACAGTCTTGCTCTGTCACCCAGGCTGGAGTGCAATGGCATGATCATAGCTTACTACCTCCCAGGCTGAAGCAGTTTTCCCACCTCAGCCTCCTGAGTAGCTGGGTCTATGGGAATGTGCCACCATTTCTGGCTAATTTTTTAATTTTTTTGTAAAGACAGGGTCTCACAGTGTTGCTTAAGCTGGTCTGTAACTCCTGGATTCAAGCAGTTCTCCCGCCTTGCCCTCCCAAAGTGCTGGGGTTATAGGCATGAACCACTGCAGCCTAGCAAAAATTTGTTCATCGCGCCTTTAGGGGAAGCATAGCTCTGCTGATACCTTGGGAACCATCAGAGAATAAATCTTTGCTGTTTTGAGCCACCCAGTTCGTGGTACTTTGTTACAGCAGCCCCAGGAAACTAGTAAAATCACCAAGTGGGTTCTATTCCAGTTATGCAAGGCTGGTTCAACAGTCAAAAATCAGTTAATGCAATCCATCCATCAACAAGCTAAAGAAGAAAAATCGTATGACCACTTCAGTAGATGAAGAAAAATCATTTGACACTCATTCATGATTTAAAAAAAAAAAAAGGCCAGGTGCGGTGGCTCACGCCTGTAATCCCAGAACTTTGGGAGGCTGAGGTGGGCGGATCACCTGAGGTCAGGAGTTGGAGACCATCCTGACCAACATGGAAACCCTACTAAACTACTATTTTTAGTCTCTACTAAAAATACAAAATTAGCTGGGCATGGTGGTGGTGCATGCCTGTAATCCCAGCTACTCAGGAGGCTGAGGCAAGAGAATCACTTAAACCTGGGAGGCGGAGGTTGCGGTGATCCGAGATAGTGCCATTGCGCTCCAGCCTGGGCAACAAGAGTGAAACTCCATCTCAAAAAAAAAAAAAAAAAAAAAAACGGATTCCCAGCAAATTGGGAATAGAGGGGAACTTCATCAATTTGATTTAAAAATCTACAAAAAACCTACAGCTAACATCATACTTAATTGTGAAAAACTAGATGCTTTCCCCCTAAGATAGATGCTATAGTCTTTATCACTACTTTTAATCAGCTTCATGCTGGAAGTCCTAGCTAATGCAGTAAGAAAAGGAAATTAAAGCCTTGCAGATGGGGAAGGAGAAAACAAAACTATCTTTACAGATAGCCTGATTGTCTATGTAGAAAATCCCAAGAAACCAACAACAAAAAAACCCCTGCTAGAATTAATAAGTGAGAATTGCAAGGTTGTAGGATACACAGTTATACAAAAGGCTATTGCTTTTAAAAAATAAAAAAGTCAATTTCATTTCTGTGTACCAACAATGAACAATCAGAATTTGAAATTTTAGATGATAAATGTTTGTATTAGCAGAAGAAAATGGAGTGCTTTGGTTTCAGCCTAACAAATTACATATAAGATGTACACATGGAAAACTACAAAACTGATGAAAAAAATCAAAGAATATCTTAAAAATGGAGAGAGATTCTGTATTCATTGATAGGAAGACTCGATATCATTAGGATGTCAATTCTTCCCAACTTTGATTGCTAGATTCAATGCAGTCTTACTCAAAATCCCAGCAAGTGATTTTGTGGATATCAACAAACTTGATTCTAAGGTTTATATGGAGAGGTAAAGACACAGGATAGCCAACACAGTACTGCAGAGGTCTGATACTGCCCAGCCTAAAGACTTACTGTAAAAACTACGGTAATCAAGATTGTGTGGTATGATGAAAAGACAGCTAAGTGGAACAGAATAGAAAGCCCAGAAATAGACCCACACAAGTATAGTCAAGTGATTTTTGATAAAGGAACAAAGGCAAGTCAGTGGAAAAACAGTGGTCTTTTCAAAAAATGGTGCTGGAGTGGCCAGGCGCGGTGGCTCAAGCCTGTAATCCCAGCACTTTGGGAGGCCGAGATGGGCGGATCACGAGGTCAGGAGATCGAGACCATCCTGGCTAACACGGTGAAACCCCGTCTCTACTACAAAATACAAAAAAACTAGCCGGGCGAGGTGGCAGGCACCTGTAGTCCCAGCTACTCGGGAGGCTGAGGCAGGAAGGAGAATGGCGTGAACCCGGGAGGCGGAGCTTGCAGTGAGCTGAGATCTGGCCACTGCACTCCAGCCTGGGCGACAGAGCGAGACTCTGTCAAAAAAAAATGGTGCTGGAACAAGTAGCCACCTACATGCAAAAAACTCCATGCATAGACCATACACCTTTTGCAAAAACTAAAATTATAGACATATGTTTAAAATGCAAAACTATAAAACTTATAGAAGATAACATAGAAAAGCTAGGTGACTTTGAGTTTGGTGATTACTCTTTAGGTATGATGTCAAAAGCCCATGAAAGGAAAAATTGATAAATTTTCATCGAAAATTCATCGAAATTAAAAACTGCTGGGAAACACTGATAAGAGAATGAAACGACAAGCCATGGTTAGGAGGAAATATTTGCAAAACACGTATCTGATGAAGAACTGATATAAAGTATACAAAGAACTCTTAAAACTCAACAGTAAGAAAATGAACAACCCAATTAGAAAATGAGCAAAAGACCTGAACAGACATCTCACCAAAGTGTATAGATAGGTAAGGACAGATGTGGTGGTTCACATCTGTAATCCCAGCACTTTGGGAGGATGAGGCAGGCAGATCACGAGGCCAGGAGTTTGAGGCCAGCCTGAGTAACGTGGTGAAACCTCATCTCTACTAAAAATACGGCTGGGCGCAGTGGCTCACACCTGCAATCCCAGCACTTTGGGAGGGGCTGAGGTGGGCTGATCACCTGAGGTAGGGAGTTCAAGACCAACCTGACCAACATGGAGAAACCCTGTCTCTACTAAAAGTACAAAATTAGCCAGGCGTGGTGGCACGTGCCTGTAATCGCAGCTGCTCGGGAAGGCTGAGGCAGGAGAATCGCTTGAACCTGAGAGGCAGAGGCTGCGGTGAGCCGAGATTGTACCATTGCATTCCAGCCTGAGCAACAAGAGCGAAACTCCATCTCAAAAAAAAAAAAAAAAAAAGCCAGGCATGGTGTCACATGCCTGTAATCAATCCCAGCTACTCAAGAGGCTGAGGCAGGAGAATTGCTTGAACCAAGGAGGCAGAGGTTGCAGTGAGCTGAGATTGCACTGCTGCACTCCAAGCTGGGTGATAGAGCGAGACTCCATCTCAAAAATAGAGAGATGGCAAATTAGCATACAAGCAGATGTTCAATATCACATGCCCTTAGGGAACTGCAAATTAAAACAATCAGATACCACTACACACCTGTAAATGACCAGAATTCAAAAACTGGTAATGCCAAATGCTGGTGAGGGTGTGGAGCCACAGGAATGCTCATTGACTGCTGGTGAGAATGAAAGTGGTACAACCACTTTGGAAAACAGTTTGGCAGCTAATTACTAAACTAATATGTGCTTACATACACATACCAGCAGTCACGCTCCTTGATGTTTTCCCAAATAAGTTGAAAACTTAAGCCCACACAAAAACTTGCACGTGAATGTTTATAGCAACTTTATTCATTATTGCCAGAACTTGGAAACAGAAATGTCCTTCAGTAGGTGAGTGGATAAACTGTCATGCATCCAGACAAAGGAATATTAATTGTGTTAAAAGAGATAAGCCATTGAGCCATGAAAAGACATGGAGGAATCTTAAATACATATTGCTCAGTGAAAGATGGTAATCTGAAAAGGCTATATACGATTCCAGCCATATGATAAATGGCATTCTAGAAAAGGCACAAATGTGGAGACAGTAAAAAGTGACTGTCAGTGGTTTGGGAGGGGAAGAAAGGAATAGGTGGCACACAGGACTTTTAGGGCAGTGAAACTAGCTAACATGTATTTGTCAAAACCCATAGAACTGTACAACACATATGTAAACTGGACTATAGTTAAAGTGTCAACATTTAGTAATCAGTTGTAGCAAATGTAATGCAATATGATAACAAAAGGTGAAACTGTTTATGGATGGGAATAGGAGGTGGGAGGAAGGCATATGGGAACTCTGTACTATTGCCTCAGGTTTTCTTGTAAACTTGAAAATTCCTCTAAAAAATAGTCTCTTAATTTAAGAACGCACGGACACACCATGAGGTACCACATCATATGCACGAGGATGTCAAAAATTTAAAAGAGGCCAGGCATGATGGCTCATGCCTGTAATCCCAGCTCTTTGTGAGGTCAAGGTGGGAGGATTGCTTGTGCCCAGGAGTTTGAGACTGCCTGGGCCACATTGGTCGACCCCTATCTCTACAAAAATAAAAAATGGCTGGGCGCGGTGCCTCACGCCTGTAATCCCAACACTTTGGGAGTCCAAGGTGGGTGGATCATGAGGTCAAGAGATGGAGACCATCCTGGCCAACATGGTGAAACCCCGTCTCTACTAAAAATACAAAAAGTAGCTGGGCATGGTGGTAGACGTCTGTAGTCCCAGCTACTCGGGTTGCTGAGGCAGGAGAATGGCATGAACTTGGGA
The DNA here is from genome assembly GCF_003255815.1 of Theropithecus gelada. NCBI lineage: Eukaryota > Metazoa > Chordata > Mammalia > Primates > Cercopithecidae > Theropithecus > Theropithecus gelada. The sequence goes on from NC_037676.1 coordinate 20,953,675, forward strand.
GGCAGAGCTTGCAGTGAGCCGAGATCGTGCCATTGCGCTCCAGCCTGGGTGACAGAGCGAGACTCCGTCTCAAAAAAATAAATTAAATAAATAAATAAATAATGAAAATAAATTACCTGGGCATGATGGTGCACATTGCACATCTGTGGACCCAGCTACTCAGAAGGCTGAAGTGGGAAGATGGCTTGAGCCTGGGAGGTCAAGGCTGCAATGAGCTGCGATTGTGCTGCTGCACTCCAGCCTTGGTGACAGAGTAAGATCTTTTAAAAGGAAAGATTAAGTAGCCGGGCGCGGTGGCTCACGCCTGTAATCCCAGCACTTTGGGAGGCCGAGGTTGGTGGATCACGAGGTCAGGAGTTCAAGACCAGCCTGGCCAAGATGGTGAAACCCCGTCTCTACTAAAAAATACAAAAAAATTAGCCGGGCATGGTGGCACACACCTGTAATCCCAGTTACTCCGGAGGCTGAGGCAGAGAATTGCTTAAAAACCTGGAGGGGCAGAGGATAAAATTTAAAAGACAAGTAATAAAAGTGTTGTCCAGGACATGGAGAAATTGGAAACTTCATAGATTGGTAATGGGATTGTAAAATAGTGCAGCTGCGTTGGAAAACAGTTGGGCAGTTCCTTAAAAAGTTAAACATGCCGGGCCTGGAGGTGCAAGCCTGTGGTCCCAGCTACTCTTAAAGATAAGGTGGGAGGGTCACTTGAACCCAGGAGTTTAAGGCTGTAGTATGTGATGATCACACCTGTAAATAGCCACAGTACTCCAACCAGGGCAACATAGACTCCATGTGTAAAATAAAATAAAAATCAAAGTTAAACAGATTTACCACATGACCCAAGAATTCTAGTCCTAGGTGTGTACCCAAGAAAATTGAAAACATAAGTCCACACAAAAACTTATACACAGATGTTCATAGCAACATTATTCATAATGACCAGAAATTGAAATAATACAGTGACTCACACCTATAATCCCAGCACTTTGGGAGGCTGAGGCAGGCGGATCACTCGAGGCCAGGGGTTCGAGACCAACCTGGGAAACATGGCGAAGCTGCATCTCTACTAAAAATACGAAAACAATCAGCCAGGCATGGTGGTGTGCATCCGTAATCTCAGCTACTAGGGAGGCTGAGGCAAGAGAATCGCTTGAACCTGGAAGGCAGAGGTTGCAGTGAGCTGAGATCACACCACTGCACTCCAGCCTGGGCGACAGAGCAAGACTCTGTCTCAAAAATAAAATGAAATTTTAAAAATCCACAAATGTCCACAGACTGATGAATGGACAAAATGTGACATATGCATACAATGGAATATTATTCTGTAATAAGGAATGAAGGACTGAGAAATACTACAACATGGATGAACTGTGAAAACAGTATGTTCAGTCAAATTATTTAAACATAAACCGTGGCCGGGCGCGGTGGCTCAAGCCTGTAATCCCAGCACTTTGGGAGGCCGAGATGGGCGGATCACGAGGTCAGGAGATCGAGACCATCCTGGCTAACAAGGTGAAACCCCGTCTCTACTAAAAAATACAAAAAACTAGCCGGGCAAGGTGGCGGGCGCCTGTAGTACCAGCTACTCGGGAGGCTGAGGCAGGAGAATGGCGTGAACCCGAGAGGCAGAGCTTGCAGTGAGCCGAGATCCGGCCACTGCACTCCAGCCTGGGTGACAGAGCAAGACTCGGTCTCAAAAAAAAACATAAACCGTTTATGATTTTATTTGTGTAGTATAGTCCAACCCATGAAGACAAAACACATTAGTAGGTTCCAGGAGTCAAGGAGGCACTGGGGGAGTGACTGCCAGTAGATATGGGATTACCTTTCGGGGTGGTGAATATGTTCTTTTTTTTTTTTTTTTTTTTTTAGATGGGGTCTCTCTCTGTCCCCTAGGCTGGAGTGCAGTGGCTCGATCTCTGCTCACTGCAAGCTCCGCCTCCTGGGTTCACGCCATTCTCCTGCCTCAGCCTCCTGAGTAGCTGGGACTACAGGCACCGATCACTACGCCTGGCTAATTTTTTGTAATTTTTTTAATTAGAGACTGGGTTTCACCGTGTTAGTCAGGATGGTCTTGATCTCCTGACCTCGTGATCTGCCCACCTCAGCCTCCCAAAGTACTGGAATTACAGGTGTGAGCCACTAGGCCCAGCCGGAGTGATGAATATGTTCTAAAATTAAATAGTGGTGATGGTTTCAAAATTCTGAAAGTATAAAAAAACTTTGAATTGTATAGTTTAAGTGGATGAGTTTGGCCAGGCATGCTGGCTCACATCTGTAATCCCAGAGCTTTGGGAGGCCAAAGTGTGAGTATTGCTTGAGGCCAGGAGTTGAAAGCTGTAGTGAGCTATGATCCCACCACTGTACTCAGGCCTGGGCGACAGAGTAAGACCTTGTCTCTAAAAATAATAATAGTAAAGTAAATAAAAGGATGAGTTTTATGGTATATCAAACTATATTTCAGTGAAGCTGTTCAAAGTAAAAAGCGCTCCTCCACCTGACAGCTTTTTAGTTCCCATGGTGGAATCAGCAGCCCTGCCAGGGAGGAATGCCTTCGCATGCTTGGCTGATTTCCCCTGGGCCCTGTCCTTCCTCCTCTGATGCTGTGCCGCATCTAAGGCCTTCACAAACTACATGTTTTCATATTTTGCCCAGCTTTGCCACATGTCCTGAGTTGTGGGGCTTCTCAGAATTCATGGTTCACCACCTGAAGCCCCCCAGATAATCTTAAGCTCACATGTGATTTATTTAATTTAATATCTGTATTTAGATTTGTATCTCTAGTTCAGGAGTTCTCAAAATGTTTGATATTAGGGCCCCTTTATATTCTTAAATATTATTGAAGGCCCCCAAAGAGTTTTTATTTATATGGATACATATCTGTCAATAATTAGCATATTAGAAAGTAAAATTTTCAATGTTTATTAATTTACTTAGAAATCACAATAAGCCAGGCATAGTGGTGCATGCCTGTAGTTTCAGCTACTCAGGAGGCTGAGGTGGTAGGATCTTTTGAGTCCAGGAGTTTGAAACCGGCTTGGGCAACATAGCAAGACCCATCTCTAAGGAAGATTTTTAGTTGGCAAAGTGGCTTGTGGCTGTAATCCCAACACATTGGGAGGCTGAGGTGGGAGGAGCACTTGAGCCCAGGAGTTCAAGACCAGCCTGGACAACACAGTGAGACCTCATATGTATAAAAAATTGTCTCGATCTCCTGACCTCGTGATCCACCTGTCTCGGCCTCCCAAAGTGCTGGGATTACAGGCTTGAGCCAAAACCCCGTCTCTACTAAAAATACAAAAAACTAGCCGGGCGAGGTGGCGGGCGCCTGTAGTCCCAGCTACTCCGGAGGCTGAGGCAGGAGAATGGCGGGAACCCTGGAGGCGGAGCTTGCAGTGAGCTGAGATCCGGCCACTGCACTCCAGCCCGGGCTACAGAGCAAAACTCCGTCTCAAAAAAAAAAAAAAAAAAAAAAATTGTTTAGGTTAGCTGGTCATGGTAGTATATCCCTGTAGTCTCAGCTACTCAGGAGGCTGGGGTTGGAGGATTGCTTGAGTTCAGGACGTTAAGACTGCGTGAGCCATCATCACACCATTTTACTCCAACCTGGGCAACAGAGCAAGACCTTGTCTCAGTCAATCAATCAATCAATTCAGCATGTTAACAGATTTTTTTTTTTTTTTTTTTTTGAGACGGAGTCTCATTCTGTCGCCCAGGCTGGAGTGCAGTGGTGCGCTCTCAGCTCACTGCAAGCTCCGCCTCCCAGGTTCACACCATTCACCTGCCTCAGCCTCCCGAGTAGCTGGGACTATAGGCACTTGCCACCGTGCCTGGCTAGTATTTTTGTATTTTTTTTTTTAGTAGAGATGGGGTTTCACCATGTTAGCCAGGATGGTCTCAATCTCCTGACCTCGTGATCCACCCACCTTGGCCTCCCAAAGTGCTGGGATTACAGGCGTGAGCCACTGCTGCCAGCCCTTTTTTTTTTTTTTTTTTTTTTTTGAGACAGAGTCATGCTCTGTTGCCCAGGCTGGAGAGCAGTGGTGTGATCTTGGCTCACTGCACCCTCCGCCTCTTGGGTTTAAGTGATTCTCCTACCTCAGCCTCCTGAGTAGCTGGGATTACAGGCACCCGCCACCATGCCTGGCTAATTTTTGTATTTTTAGTAGAGTTGGAGTTTCGCCGTATTGGCCAGGCTGGTCTCGAACTCAGGCTGGTGACCTCAGGTGATCTGCCCACCTTGGCCTCCCAGAGTGCTGGGATTACAGGCATGAGCCACCGTGCCCGGCCAACTCGTGCTTTATGCCTTTTCCTGACACATTTCTCCCTCTAGGGAGCAAATCTCTTACACTCCTCTGTTGCCAAAGCATTTTATTTATATCTTTATTATGTTATTTATAATGAGGGCATTTACTTTATGTGTCTGCCTCCCTGCCTCCCCTTTTTGAGTTCCGTGAGGATCTGGATTGTATTAAAATAATGTTTTAGCTGAGCGCGGTGGCCCATGCCTGTAATAATCCCAGCACTTTCGGAGGCTGAGACAGTGAGGCACATCACTTGAGGTCAGGAGTTCGAGACCGGCCTGGGCAACATGGCGAAACCCCATCTCTACTAAAAATACAAAAATTAGCCAAGCATGATGGCGGGTGTCTGTAATCCCAGCTACTCGGGGAGCTGAGGCAGGAGAATCACTTGAACCTGGGAGGCAGAGGTTGCAGTGAGCCTAGATCATGCCATTGCATTCTAGCCTGGGTGACTGAGCGAGACTCCATCTCAAAAATAATAATAATGTTTTAATTTTCCGAGATAAATACAATGGGTCATATCTAGTGGACACGAAGTATTGTTCCGTGAATGAATAGAGCCACACATAAAAACATCTCAAACACTCAGCAGATATTTTTTGCCTAACTGACCCTTGCCCAAGGGATACCAAGATTAATAAGCACAGTCTTGCTTTCAAGAGCATTCAGTACTTACTGTTTCATGTGTCTACTGATTACTGAAGTGGTTTTTGTAACATACATTTAGGAGTTCCAACCTGGACAACATATTGAGACTTTGTCTCTACTATAAATAAAAAAATTAACTGGGTTTGATGGCACATTCCTGTAGTCCCAGCTATCCTTATAGTCCCAGCTGCTCAGGAGGCTGAGTCAGGAGGATCGCTTGAGCCCAGGAGGTTGAGTGATAGAGCAAGACCCTGTCTCAAAAAAGGAAAAGAAAAAAAACACGTTTAGGAGTTATGTTTCAGCCTTGTAATTTGTCTTATATTCTGACTCCTCCCTCAACCATAGTTTTATAACTTATAAAATGAAGAAAATAGACTGGATGACCTAGACACCTTAACATTGTTGATTATTTTTAGATTTTTCAGCTCCTTGATTCCTTTCAGTTCTGTTAGAGGCCTACATGGGCCTGAGTGTGGTACCTTGAACTCGGTGGTTGGTTGGCAAATGTTAAAGAAGGAGGTGATGTCAATAATTACCAAAGTCAAATTTGATTTCTATTTTTCTTTTTTTTTTTTTTTTTTGAGATGGAATCTCACTGTGTCATCCAGGCTGGAGTGCAGAGGCACAAACTCCGCTCACTGCAACCTCTGTCCTCCGGGTTCAAGCGATTTTTCTGCCTCAACCACCCAAGCTGGGATTACATAGGTGCACGCCACCATGCCTGGCTTATTTTTGTATTTTTAGTAGAGACGGGGTTTCACCATGTTGCCCAGGCTGGTCTCAAACTGCTGACCTCATGTGATCCGCCTGCCTTAGCCTCCCAAAGTGCTGAGATTACAGGCATGAGTCACACTGTGCCCGGCCCTCTATTTCTCACTCTATTGATTTTTTAAGTCCCTTCTTTGTGTTTCGGCATATCTGTATATCCTTGATCTAGCTCAGTCTCAACTTTTGTGTACAGTATATATACATATATATATGTGTATATATATTAAGATTTTACTTTATCCCTTTTAACAATCCTGAGAAGGTGAGGTGATCATTTTTCTTCACTTTTCAACTGAAGAAACTGAGTCCTGAAGGTCATAGCTAAAGGAGCAGCAGAGTCAGACTCAGTCCCAAGGTCTCCTGATCCAAAATCCAGTGTACTCTCTGTTTCCTTGTCTGTCAAATGAGGGTTTCTTCCAGATCTGAGCTCCTGGGTTATCTACCTTTTAACACAGCGAGTCAGTTAGTAGTCTTTGGGAATTAACAGGAACTGGTAACTTGAGCAGAATAGAAATTGGCAAGATCCTGCAGAGTCTCAGAGTATTGATGAGAAGGTGGAGCCCCTGGCTGGAAAATGGGCATGATTCAGGCTAAGTCCTGGGGTTTCAGAAGCAGGGGCCTGAAGGGGTACTGCCACTGAAGGGTCAAACTCCACTGTTTTTCATTCCCTACTCAAGATGGAGAGCAAGGGAGGAGCAGTCTGTTGGTGTGGCTTGAGTCATCTACACATCCTTTGGTTAGTGAAGTGGTTCTCAACTGGGAGCAATTTTGTCCTCCCAGCGGGTGATATATAAAGGCATTTTTAGTTATAAGGGTAAGAGATTGCTCCTCGCATTTAGTGGATAGAGGCCAAGGATGATGTTAAACGTGGATTCTGCAGTGCACAGGACAGCCCTTTAGGATGAAGAATTATCCACCCACAAATGTCAGTAGTAGTGACAGGTTGGGAAGCCTTGGATTGGGTTAGGGCACGTTAACTAATAGTCTCACCAGACAGGAGGAAACTCAAGTGCTATTACTGAGAAAACATGGAGTAGATGCTGGAAAGCCAAAAAACAATTTTAAAGGTACTACAGGCCAGGTGTGGTATCTCACACTTGTAATCTGAGCACTTTGGGAGGCCAAGGCAGGCATATCACTGAGTCCAGGAGTTCGAGACTAGCCTGGGCAACATGGTGAAACCTCTGTCTCTACAAAAAATACAAAAGTTAGCTAGGCATGGTGGCACACACTTATAGTCCCAGCTACTCAGGAGGCTGAGGCAGGAGGGATGGCTTGAGCCCGGGAGGTGGAGGTTGCAGTGAGCAGAGATGGTGCCACTGCACTCCAGCCTGGGCAAGAGAGTGACACCCCATCTCAAAAAAAATAAAGGTATCATAAACTGGGGCAATCTGAGACTGTGAGGATGAATTACATACTTGTAAATGTAGTGCTTGAGGCTTCTTAGGAAAGGGGATCATTAATAAAATATTTGAAATTCTGGGCCAGAAGTGGTGGCTCATTCCTGTAATCTCAGCACTTTGGGAGGCTGAGGGAGGAGGATCACCTGAGGCCAGGAGTTTGAGACCAGCCTGGGCAACATAGTGAGACCCGTCTCTAAAATTTTTTTTTTTTTTTTTTTTTTTTTTTTGAGGCAGAGTCTTGCTCTGTCGCCCAGGCTGGAGTGCCGTGGCGTGATCTCGGCTGACTGCAAGCTCCACCTCCCGGGTTCACACCATTCTCCCGCCTCAGCCTCCCGAGTAGCTGGGACTACAGGTACCAGCCACAATGCCCGGCTAATTTTTTCATATGTTTAGTAGAGACAGAGCTTCACTGTGTGTTAGCCAGGATGGTCTCCATCTCCTGGCCTCATGATCCGCCCATCTCGGCCTCCCAAAGTTCTAAATGTTTTAAAATAAAGTTAGGTCGGGCGCAGTAGCTCATGCTTGTAATCCCAGCACTTTGGGAGGCCAAGGTAGGCGGATGACCTGAGGTCAGGAGTTTGAGACCAGCCTGCCCAACATGGCAAAACCCCGTCTCTGCTAAGAATACAAAAATTAGCCAGGCATGGTGGTGCACACCTGTAGTCCCAGCTAGTCCCGGCTACTTGAGAGGCTGAGGACCAAGAATTGCATGAACCCGGGAGGCAGAGATTTCAGTAAGTCAAGATTGCGTCACTGCACTCCAGCCTGGGCAACAGAGCGAGACTCTGTTTCAAAAAAAATTAATTGATTTAATTAACTGGCATAACGACAAGCACCTGTAGTTCCAACTACTTGACAGGCTGAGGCAGGAGAATCTCTTGAGCTTAGGAGTTTGAAGCTGCAGTGGCTATCATTGCACCACTGCAGTCTAACCTGAGCAACAGAGTGAGACCTCAATTATTTAAAAAAAAAAAAAAAAAAACAAGAAAAAATTGAAACTCAGAACTTTGTAAAGGGATTCTAAGTGCTTATTTTTTAAAAGTATTCTTGCAAATCACATTTTCTTGTAGTGTAACCTGTAAGGAACAGTGCATACATATATATAATTTATATCTTCATAATTTAGGTTTTTGGGTGGTTTTTTTGTTTGTTTTTGTTTTTGTATTTTTTGAGACAGAGTCTCGCTGTGTCACCCAGCAGGAGTGCAATGGTGCAGTCTCGGCTCACTGCAACCTCCACCTCCCATGTTCAAGCAATTCTCCTGCCTCAGCCCCCTGAGTAGCTGGGACTATAGATGTGCACCACCACACCTGACTAATTTTTGTATTTTTAGTAGAGACGAGAGTTTCACCATGTTGGCCAGGGTGGTCTTGAACTCCTGACCTCAGGTGATCCACCCACCTTGGTCTCCCAGAGTGCTGGGATTACAGGCGTGAGCCACTTGTGCCCAGCCCATAATTTAGGTTTTTGAGGGTAAGTGTGAACACAAACTTAGAATGAACCACACTCCACTAGAATCAAAACCAAATTAAATTAAAGCACTTTTAAAGGGAACTTCCATTTTAAGTTGAACTGAACTTATCCTCTTGAATTTATTTTATTTTATTTTTTTTCGAGATGGAGTTTTGCTCTTGTTACAATCTCAGCTTGCTGCAACCTCCACCTCCTGGGTTCAAGTGATTCTCCTGCCTCAGCCTCCCAAGTAGCTGGGATTACAGGTGCTCGCCACCATGCCCGCCTACTTTTTATATTTTTAGTAGAGACGGGATTTCAGCATGTTGGCCAGGCTGGTCTTGAACTCCTGACCTTGAGTAATCCACCCACCTTGGCCTCCCACTGTGCTGGGATTACAGGCGTGAGCCACCATGCCTGGCCCTTCTTGAATTATTGAAGTTGAACACCTGCCGGGCGTGGTGGCTCACGCCTGTGATCCCAGCACTTTGGGAGGCCAAGGCCGGTGGATCATGAGGTCAGGAGATCGAGACCATCCTGGCTAACGCAGTGAAACCCCGTCTCTACTAAAAATACAAAAAATTAGCTGGGCATGATGGTGGGTGCCTGTAGTCCCAGCTACTCTGGAGGCTGAGGCAGGAGAATGGCGTGAACCCGGGAGGCGGAGCTTGTAGTGAGCCGAGATTGCGCCAGCACTCCAGCCTGGGCGACAGAGCGAGACTCCGTCTCAAAAAAAAAAAAAAAAAGAAAAAAGAAGTTTAACACAACTAGAACATGATTATATTCCCTAAATGGGGAAAAAAATTATTCTTCAAATTGATTCAAGCAAGCATTTAATTTAATTTGGACCCATAGACAATTCACATATCTAGCTGTTTGCTCATTACTTAGTTCCAGTAAAAATGTTTCACAGCATACCAGATTGTAGGATAATACTTAGTAAAGGGTCTTTTTACTTGTCAGCAACTTGAGATGTTGCCAATAGGTAAAAATCTGATGGCGGCGGATCTGTGGCATATGTGGTCTTATGTTAGAATTTCTCTAACACTTTACCTCATTCTTTGCCCAGACAGTTATTAGTGTTAAATCCAATAGAAGGAAAATTGATTCAGCCTGTAGTTTTCCCACCATTCCTTTGAACTTGTTTGCATTGTTTGTGGATAAGCTGTATGCGTGTGACTCATAACTTGCTTGTTTTGCTTTCATGTTTTATAACACCTTTGCTGCACCAGGCGTGTTTTACTACCCCAAGGAAGTCTAAAAATGATCAGAAGCTTTTTTTCCCTGCCCTCTAGGCACAGTAGCTTTGAGACTAACTGCAAAAGGATCTGCCCTGACTCCAGGTTGCACAATGTGAGTAGGCCTCTCACTGACTGTGGTCCGTAGCATGAGGGCCCTGTGAGTCACCACATCCTGGCTGTCATTTCAGGTGAACCACTGTCTACCAGAGAAGATTGTGGTATACCGTGATGGAGTGTCTGATGGCCAACTGAAGACAGTTGCCAACTATGAGATTCCTCAACTACAGAAGTGTTTTGAGGCTTTTGAGAATTATCAGCCCAAGATGGTGGTGTTTGTAGTTCAGAAGAAAATCAGCACTAATCTATATCTGGCTGCTCCTCAGCACTTTGTGACTCCTACTCCTGGAACTGTGGTAGATCATACAATAACAAGCTGTGAGTGGTAAGTGAGTAAAATATGTAGTATTGGAGGAAGAATAAGTTGGAGATGTTATCACTTTCCTGAGTATTGGAATGGGGAGGTTTCCTAGAGAGGTGTGGACTAGAATCTCAGAGATGCTACCATTAAAAGAATGAAGCTTTAAAAAATATTTAAGGGCCTGGCACGGTGGCTCACACCTGTAATCCCAACACTTTGGGAGGCCGAGGCTGGTAGATCACCTGAGGTCAGGAGTTCAAGACCAGCCTGGCCAACATGGCAAAACCCTGTCTACTAAAAATACAAAAATTAACCATGTGTGATGGTGTGTGCCTGTAATCCCAGCTACTCAGGAGACTGAGACAGGAGAATCACTTGAACCCAGGAGGCAGAGGTTGCAGTAAGCTCAGATCAGGCTACTGTAATCCAGCCTGGGCAACAGAAAGAGACTCTGTCTCAAAACAAAAAAAGATTTAAAAACAAGAAAGCTTTTACCTGTTAAGTGTAAAGTTGAGCATACATTGTTTTGCTAAGATAGTGTATGCTTAACTTCTAAAGGTAGATAAGGGAGTTTCTACCACCATTTTTTTTTTTTTTTTTTTTTTTTCCTTTTTGAGGCAGGATCTCGCTTTGTCGTCCAAGCTGGAGTGCAATGATGTAATCTCAGCTTACTGCAGCCTCAACCTCCTTAGGCCCAGGTGATCCTTCCACCTCAGCCTCCTGAGTAGCTGGGACAATAGGCGTATGCCCAACTAATTGTTGTATTTTTTGTAGAGATAGGGTCTTGCCGTGTTGCCCAGACTGGTCTTGAACTCCTGGGCTCAAGGAATCTGCCTTCCTCAGCCTTCCAAAGTGCTAGGATTACAGGCGTGAGTCACTGCACCCAGCCTGCTACCAGCACCACCATTCTTCAGTAGCCTCTTGAGTCAGGAGACCTGGGTTCTAATCCTGGCCTGGCCTCTGTGTCCTTGGTCTAGTCATTTGACCTCTCTGAGCCTTAGTCGAAGGAGCTAGAATGATCTCCAGGATCTTTGCCAGCTCTGTCTGGCCGAATCTGACCATATCACTGATTTGTGGTTTTTCCTTCCTAGGGTGGATTTCTACCTTCTTGCCCATCATGTACGGCAGGGCTGTGGCATTCCTACGCATTATGTCTGTGTTCTCAACACTGCAAACCTGAGCCCTGATCATATGCAGAGGTGGGCCCGTCAGTAACTTACTCTTTCTCTTTCTTAAATAATTCCGGCGTGCTAGCTAAGATGGATTCACTCTTCACCCTCAAATACATTTACCTCTTGACTTTCTTCTTCATATCTGTGACAATACTGGTGTCTTTTTGAGGAGTGATTAGAAATCCTGGTTTTATATTAAAATTACTTAAAGAGCTTTAAAAAATGTTGATGCCAGGCTTCCCCCCAAATATTCTGAGGCATCTGTATTTTTTAAATCTGTTCCAGGTGATTATGATATACAGCCAGACTTGAGACCCAACGTCATTGAGTTCAGATGATGTAAATACTCCACTAGGGTACTTACCTTTCTCCAGCCTTTTCTTGTAAACAAGAAATATTTTCTCTTTGTTTTCCTATAAAAACAGGAGGCCGGTGCGGTGGCTCTTGCCTGTAATCCCAGCACTTTGGGAGGTTGAGGTGGGCGGATCACCTGAGGCCAGGAGTTTGAGACCAGCCTGACCAACATGGCAAACCCCTCACCCCCATCTCTACTAAAAATAGAAAAATTAGCCGGGCGTGGTGGTGCATGCCTGTAATCCCAGCTACTCGGGAGGCTGAGGTGGGAGAATCTCTTGAACCCGGGAGGAGGAGGTTGCAGTGAGCTGAGATTGCGCCATTGCACTCCAGCCTGGGCAACAGAGCAAGACTCCGCCTTAAAAAAAAAAAAAAAAAAAAAAACACAGGGAAGTGCCTACATGGAGAAGATTTACCCATGTCGTCTGACTTATGAATAGTGGGAATAGAAACAAGTCCACTTAAAAATAATGATTCTAAAAAGCTGCATCATGTATTCCTCTGCTCCCCAGTTTTCAGGAAGGTGTGCTCTGTGTCATATGCCTGTGGGTATTGTATTGTATTGCATGCCACAAATTGAAGGTAGAGGATGATGAGAATTATATATTCTTCTTGGCCTACAGGCTGACTTTCAAACTGTGCCACATGTACTGGAATTGGCCTGGCACCATCAGAGTTCCAGCTCCTTGCAAGTATGCCCACAAGCTAGCTTTCCTGTCAGGACATATCCTGCATCATGAACCAGCCATCCAGCTGTGCGAGAACCTGTTCTTCCTGTGACTGCGCAGCCTGGAGATGGGCTGGTGAGAAGACAGGCAGCCTCTGAACTCAGCTGTGACTATTGCAGAGTCAACGGAGACTGAAGTGGGCTTTTGTGTTATTTTCCCTTTCTCCAACCCTGTAGAATAAGATTTCTTTTTTGTCTTTTAAAGCTAATATTGCCAAGAAGTAAGTTTCTAAGTAACAGCTGAAAATGGCCTTGTTGTCTATGTAGAGCAAGTTACGGTAGTACTGCCACTCTGCAGGTAGAGCAGGTGACTCTGGGGGACCATTAAGAGCCTCCAGCCAGGCGCGGTGGTTCATACCTGTAGTCCAAGCACTTTGGGAGGCCGGGGTGGGTGGATCATGAGGTCAGGAGATCAAGACCATCCTGGCCAACATGGTAAAACACCATCTCTACTAAAATACAAAAAAATTAGCCTGGCGTGGTGGTGCACGCCTGTAGTCCCAGCTACTCAGGAGGCTGAGGCAGGGGAATCCCTTGAATCCGGGAGGCGGAGGTTTCAGTGAGCTGAGATTGTGCCACTGCACTCCAGCCTGGTGACAGAGCAAGACTCTGTCTCAAAAAAAAAAAAAAAAAAAAGCCAACATGAGCTGCAGAAACCTGCAGAAGCAGCCATTATACTTCTGTGCCCACCAAGTGGTTCCCATTTCTGGAGCCAGAGATGATAATTAATGAAGTCATCACATGTTTCCTAAAGAGAATAACTCAGGCAACTGGGAAAGGCAGTGGAAGGTCTGTGAAGCAAAGTTTTCGAGTAGATACTGCTATTACTGGCAGGTGTGCAAGGCGTGTAGTAAAATCAGTTTGTGGCATACGTAGGCCCTTGCTGACTAAATCCTTTCTGGGGATTGAATTGATGATGTCCTGTGACTTGAGTTGGATTTGAAAATGGCTTCCCTTGGCCTCTTGAAAGAGTGCAGATGAAGCTTTTTCCATGGCTTTCGGTAACTTTCCAGCATACCATGTCGATTTCTTCCTCCCCCAAATATACACATGCTCTTTTGCTCTTTGTGCCTGGTCTTCAGTAATTTTTAGTTTTTTAACAGGTGGAAAAAATCTAGCAGCTAGGAAAGTTCAGGTTGGGGTGGGAGTTTTTAGTGAGCTTTTCTCCCAAGTGTGTGGCCTTTATTTCTATTTATATATGTTTGTAAATGGAGTGACCCCCTTTCTCTTGCAAAATAACCTCTTCCTGGCTGTTGGCTCACTTTGCTGGAATTTTTCTGAATCCAGGTTAAGATTTCCAGAAGTCAGCTTTGGAAAACGTGACACTCCTACCAAAGTCCAGATGGTTTAGAAAGTTGTCACACACCATGGGTTTCAGTGTTTTTGGAAAGCCGTTTTTTTCTGTTTTATTTCCCCCCCTCCATTTTAGAATCTTCTCCCAGTCCCTTTGGGCCTAGTTCTGTCTCATCTTGCTTTTTTGGGTTTTAAAAGCCAGTCTTATTTAACCTTTTCTAATTTGTATTTATGTACTTATTTATTTTTTGGTATGATGGCAGGGAGGGGACAAAGCAGAAATACCCCTTTTATATGACAGTGTGTGAGAAAAGAAACTTTAGCTTAAAAATCCTTAAAATGTGCTCACTTCAGCAGCACATATACTAAAATTGAAATGATATAAAGAAGATTAGCATATAGAAAAAAAGAAAAAATATTTCCTTAAACCAAGAAAACCAAGAATGTTTTTAGTTTGTTGCGGTGCCCAGCAGAGGTTGAGGAGGGATGGGTGTTGTTGGTGCACTTCTGGTTTCATTTGGAGTGTGGGACATTAGGGTGAGACGAGGACCTGGAATTTATAAACCACGGAATCAAACACTGTGAACCACTGGTCTCTGGCTAAACAGATCAGTTTTCTGATTTTCTTTGGAAGCATTTTGAATTTTTCTGTTGAAGTTAGATTTCCTAATAGTCTTTTTCTCTTAGATAATCAGAACAAATGGTTGAATACATTATAATACAAAAATTTCTTCACTTTTTATTCTTGATTTTCTTGCCTTGTTTTTCGGTTTTAATGCCAAATGATTGGGTCATGGGGTGGGAAATAAAAACAACTTTGTATAACAATGTGTAGTTGTGTTTGAAATAATGTCATTTATTTATTATTATATTGATGTAATTATTTTTCTTCAGAGAGCTGCAGCACTTCCTAGAAACACTCATTACTCTGCTTTAAGGTGCAACTCCAGTGTTAGTAGTCAGGTAATTTCATCATGAGCTGGATAAGAAGACTTATTGAAAAAGACAGTAGGCGCCTCACTTCTCGGACAGATGAGGCACTTTTACTCTGTGTGTGTGTGTGTGTGTGTGTGTGTGTGTGGTTTTTAGCTCTCTTTTTCCCATCAGACAATTTCTGTTACCCTAGTGAGAGCCAACTTGCAAGGGCAGCCTCCTCACCACTCCACTCTTTTAACGCTTGCCCTTCTTTACATATACCTCACTGTGTGTCTGTCACCATTGAAATACCTTCCCTGGGTACAAAAATCCTGTTAGAAGGAATAAGATCTGGTGTTCAGTGGCACAGTAGAGCAACTATAGTTAACAAAAATTTATTGTACTTTCAAAATACAGGAGTGGAATTGGAATGTTCCTAACACAAAGAAATGATAAATGAGCCAGGTGCCATGGCTCAGGCCTGTAATCCCAGCACTTTGGGAGGCTGAGGTGGGTGAATCATTTGAGCTCAGGACTTCAAGACCAGCCTGGGCAACATAGCAAGACCCTGACTCTACAAAACATACAAAACTTGGCCAGGCTTGGTGGTGTGTGCCTATAGTCCCAGCTACTCAGGAGACTAACGCAGGAGGATTGCTTGAACCCAGGAGGCAGAGGTTGCAGTGAGTCAAGATTGTGCCACCACCCTCCAGCCTGGGTGACAGAGCAAGATTCTGTCTCAAAAAAAAAAAAAAGAAAAAAGATAAATGTTTGAAGTGATAGTCAGTTACCCTGATTTGATTCTTACACATCATATGCTTGTATCAGAATATCACATGTATGCCATAAATACGTAACACTACTATGTATCCAAAAATTGTAAAAGTTTCATGTACCTTCCCAAAGCACCTAGCTGCTCACTTAAGCACTACATTTCTTTAGAATACTACAGTTTTCCTATTTATTTAGAAACTCTGTGCTTCCTGAACTCATTCTAGAAAGAACCTCATTTCTGTGCAGTAGTCTCTCATCCATGGGGAATACATTTGAATACCCCCAGCAGTTGCCTGAAACCTCAGATAGTACTGAATCCTATATATACGGTACTATGTTATTTGAATCTGAAACTCAGGATGTCTATTAAGTGACTAATGTGTGGCATCACTGGTGTGGACATTCTGGACAGACATGATTCATGTTCCCGGGGGATGGAGTGGGACAACGTGAAGTTTCATCACACTGCTCAGAACAGTTTGCAATTTATAACATGAATTTCTGGAATTTTCCATTTCATAGTTTTGGACTTTGGCTGACCAAGGGCAACTGAAACCTCAGAAAATGAAACCATGGTAAGGAGGGACTGCTATACGGTGTGACAGGGTCCTGTTTACTTGGGCAGCATTTTGTTGAATGGTGTGAAAAATGAAGGAATTTTAGAAATGACTGTATATTTTAAAACCTTAAAATTTGGGCCTGAAATTAATTTTTCTAGAGACTTGGGATTATTAGAGAAGACCCTGATTTTTCTTTCTGGCTCTGTGGCTAGCTGAGTTACTTAGTAACTTTTCCTGCCTAGAGTTTTCTTTTTTTCAAAAAATGAGGAACATCAAGAGCATGAGAACAAAAGCCACAGACTGAAAGAAAATATTTGCAGAATGCACATCTGATCAAGGATTGTTATCCAAAATATCCAAAGAACTCTTTAAACTTAATAAGGAAGCTAGTCAGTTTTTTTTTTTAAATCGGCAGTAGACCTGTACAGACATCACCAAAGATGCACGGATGGTATGTAAGCGTATGAAAAGATGCTCCACATCATATATCCATATGAAAAGATGCTCCACATCATATATCCTTAGGGAACTGCAAATTAAAACAAGGTACCCATTCCATACCTGGTAGAATAGCCAAAATCCAAAACACTAACAACGCCACATGCTGGTGAGGTTGCAGAGCCACAGGAAATGATACAGCTACTTGAGAAGAGAGTTTTCAATAAAAGTAAACAGGATTACAAAACAACATACATAATCTTACCACATGGTACAGCAGTCATACTCCTTGGTGTTTATTTACCCAAAGGGGATGAAAACTCATGTCCACACAAAAGCCTGCACACGGACATTCATAGGAGCTGTATTCATCGTTTCCAAAACTTGGAAGCATCCAAGATGTACTTCAGTAGGTGAATGGATAAACTGCACCACGACAGTGGAATATTATTCAGCACTAAAAGGAAAGGAGCTATCAAATCATGGAAAGACACAGAGGAACTTAAATGTATATTACTTAATTGGAAAAAGCCAATCTGGAAAGGCTATATATGACTGCAACACATGACATTGTGGAAAAGGCAAAACTGTGTAGATAGTAAAAGGATCAGCAGTTTGGCCAGGTGCAGTGGCTCACACCTGCAATCCCAGCACTTTGGGGGGCTGAGGTGAGCAAATCTTGAGGTCAGGAGTTCGAGGCCAGCCTGGCCAACATGGTGAAACCTCGTCTCAACTAAAAGTACAAAAATTAGCTGGGTGTGGTGGCGGGCACCTGTAATTCCAGCTACTCGGGAGGCTGAGGCAGGAGAATCGCTTGAGGCAGGAGGCGGAGGTTGCAGTGAGCTGAGATCACGCCATTGCACTCCAGCCTGGGTGATAAGAGCAAAACTCTGTCTCAAAAAAAAAGGATCAGCATTGTGGAGAGAGAGATGAATGGGCAGAAACAAAGGATTTTTAGGGCAGTGGAACTATTCACTGTGATGCTGTAATGGTGAATACATGTCATTATGAATCTGTCTGATCCCACAGAATGCACACCAAGAGTGAACCCTGATGTAAACTATGGACTCTGGGTAATATGTCAGTGTAGGTTTATCAGCGATAACAAACTTACCAGGGAAAAAAGGAGAAGGGAGTGGGGAAGGGAGGAAGGTTAATATTTGTTACAAGAAGGAAAGGGAAGCCGAGTGGTACTAGCACAGCTCCCAGAATTCTGGTTTCATTCCAGGTAGGGCCAGGACATAACAGCCTGAGCCCCTGCGAAGTGCAGGATTGCTACAGCTGAGTCTCCTGCATGAAGAGAACAGGAAGCTGGAAGGGGACTAGAGAACCCTGTGCCAATCATGCTGGAGCAGCCACAGGGAAATGTGGTGTTTGACCAGGGAAATGGATACGGTGAAAAAGACATCCATGAAAAATCCCCAAGCCTGGACCACGTACGGATGTGTGTAGCCTGAATTTTTGTTACCAGCATGCTGAAGGGCCACAAGCTGAAAAATTAACATAAAGATTGGCCCAGACTTGTGAAAGCTCCAGAGCCTTGTGGACACCAATGCAGTCCATTAGATTGTCCCACAAAGAGGTATAAATAGGACCTATGGAAGAGAAGAGAGCAGAGAGAATGAGCAGGTCCAACATGTGTCTGAGAAGTTCCTGCAGGTTAAAATAGAATAGGTGGCACACAGTATGGAAGATGCAAAGACTGAGAATTTTCCAGAATGAAAGATATGTGCCAGTGTAGTGGCTTATACCTGTAATCCCAGCACTTTGGGAGGCCAAGGTGGGTGGATCTCGAGCTCAGGAGTTTTAGACCAGCATGGGCAACATGGTGAAACTCTGTCTCTACAAAAGAAATAAGAAATTAGCCAGGCATGGTAGCACATGCCTGTAGTCCCAGGTACTCAAGAGGCTGAGGTGGGAGGATCACTTGAGCCCAGGAGGTTAAGGATGCAGTGAGCTGTGATCGCACCACTGCACTCCAGCCTGGGTGACAGAGTGAGACCTTATCTCAAAAAAAAAAAAAAAAAAAAAATCATCCAACTGAAGAAACGTACTGGAGATAAAGAAAAGCATATATGGCTGGGCGCTGTGGCTCACACCTGTAATCCCAGCACTTTGGGAGGCTGAGGCAGGCAGATCACATGAGGTCAGGAGTTCGAGACCAGCCTCCTGGAGAAACCCCGTATCTACTAAAAATACAAAATTAGCCAGGCGTGGTGGTGCATGCCTGTAATCCCAGCTACTCGGGAGCCTGAGGCAGGAGAATCGCTTGAACCGGGGAGGTGGAGGTTATGGCGAGCTGAGATTGCACCATTGCACTCCAGCCTGGGCAACAAGAGTAAAACTCCGTCTCAAAAAAATAAATTAAAAAAAAGCATATCCATTGCTAGATAAACTATAGTGAAACTATAGAACATGAAAGACTGAGAATCATGAAAACAAAACAGCCAGATACGATCCAGCAATTCCACTATTGGGTATATACCCAAAGGAACTGAAATCAGTATGCTGGGTGGGGCGTGGTGACTCACACCTGCAATTCCAGCACTTTGGGAGGCCGAAGAGGGTGGATCATTGGAGGCCAGGAGTTCCAGACCAGCCTGGCCAACCTGTTGAAAACCTGTCTCTACTAAAAATACAAAAATTAGCTGGGTGCGGTGTTCCACGCCTGTAATCCCGGCTACTCAGGTGGCTGAGGCATGAGAATCACTTGAACCCTGGAGGCAGAGGTTGTAGTGAGCCGAGATGGTGTCACTGCACTTCAGCCTGGGTGACAGAGCGAGTCTTGGTCTCCAAAAAGAAGAAAGAAATCAGTATGCCGGAGAGATTATGTGCACTCCCATGTTCATTGCAGCACTGTTCACAGCCAAGATACGGAAACAACCTAAGTGTCCATCAGCGGATGAATGGATTTTTAAAATGTGGCACATTTACACAATGGAATACTATTCTGCTTTAAATAAAAAACAGGACATTCTGTCACTCGTGACAACCTGAATGAACTTAGAGGACATTATGTTAAGTGAAATAAGCCAGGCACAGAGAGACAAATACCATATGAGCTCACTTGTATGTGGAATCTAAAAAAGTCAAACTTATAGAAGTAGAGAGTAGAAAGGGAGTTACCAGATACTGGGTGGGGGTAGAGGGAGGTTGACGGGGAAAAGGGGAGACATTGGTCAATGAGTATAAAGTTACAGTTAGGAAGAATAAGTTCTAGTGTTCCATTGCACAGCACAGTGACTGTAGTTAATACTGTATATTTTATTTGTTTATTTGTTTTTTGAGATGGAGTTTCACTGTTTTTGCCCAGGCTGGAGTGCAATGGCGCGATCTCGGCTCACTTCAACCTCCGCCTCCCGGGTTCAAGCAATTCTCCTGCCTCAGCCTCTCGAGTAGCTGGGATTACAGGCATGCGCCACCATGCCTGGCTAATTTTGTATTTTTAGTAGAGACGGAGTTTCTCCATGTTGGTCAGGCTGGTCTTGAACTCCTGACCTCAGGTGATCCACCCACCTCGGCCTCCCAAAATGCTGGGATTACAGGCGTGAGCCACCACGCCCCGCCTAATACTGTATATTTTAAAATAGTGAAAAGAATTTCAAATGTTCCCACTACAAAGGAATGAATTTTTTTTTAAAGGAATAGCCTGACAAAGACAAGGCAAAAAAGAATATGTATATATAATATATATATAATATATATATATTTGAGATGATAGATATGCTAAGTACCCAGATCTGATCATTCCACAATGTATACAGGTATCCAAACATCACATTGTACCCCATAAATATGTACAATTATTATTTGTCAATTAGACAAAACCAACCAGAAGTTAGAGAGATTGCTTACAAAGAAAGTCAAACCACCAGTATACACTTCCTGAACCACAGTAGATGCCTTAAGACAAGAGGAATAGAAATTTTAAAATGCAACTGTAGGCCGGGCGCAGTGGCACATGCCTGTAATCCCAGCACTTTGGGAGGCCAAGGTGGGCAGATCGCCTGAGGTCAGGAGTTCAAGACCAGCCTGGCCAACATGGTGAAACCCCGTCTCTACTGAAAATACAAAAATTAGCCGGGTGTGTTGGCGTGCACCTGTAATCCCAGCTATTCAGGAGGCTGAGGCAGAAGAATCACTTGAACCCAGGAGGCAGAGGTTGCAGTGAGCAGAGATTGTGCCACTGCACTCCAGCCTGGATAACAGAGCGAGACTCCATCTCAAAAAAAAAAAAAAAAAATTGCAACTGTAAACTTTGAATTGTATTCCCAACTAAACATTCATTCACAGGTGAGGACAAAAATAATATTTGAAAAATAAAGATCAGGACAGAAATTAATGAAATGAAGAACAGAAAACCGATAGAGAAAATCAACAAAACAAGTTGGTTCTTTGAAAATATTAGCAAAATGGGCAAACCTTTAGCTAGAATGACAGAGAAAAAAGACTCAAATTACCAAAATCAGGAATGAAAGAAGGCATATTGCTACCAAACTTATAGGGAATAAAAAATATATATACTGCAAGGGAATACTATGAACAGTTGTTTACCCAAAAATTAGACAACCTAGCTAAAATGCACAGATTTCTATAGCTTACTAAACCAAGTACTTTTCCCAGTTGTCTTCTTTTGTGTGTCAAAACCAGCAGATGACAACAGAAATGAACAATTGAGGCCTCTAAAACTCTTCTCTTTCAGCTGACAAGGCAGGGAGCTAGTACTTGAGTCCTCTGACATGATTTGGGGTTGAAGAGAACCTTCACATTCCTTCCAATCCTCTTAAATTTGTTAAGCCATCCCAAAACAGAAAATTCATTTTTCCCTGAGAAAGTACCAGAGAAATCTGGTCACTGACCTCCAGACAGACTAAGAAAAGTGGGCCTAAGGCCGGCACGGTGGCTCACGCCTAAAATCCCAGCACTTTAGGAGGCCGGGACAGGCGGATTGCCTGAGGTCTGGAGTTTGAGACCAGCCTGGTCAACATGGCAAAGTCTCTACTAAAAATACAAAAATTAGCCAGGCGTGGTGGCGTGCACCTGTAATCACACCTACTCGGGAGGTTGAAGCAGGAGAACCATGTGAACCCAGGAGGTGGAGGTTGCAGTGAGCAGAGATCACGCCATTGCCCTCCAGCCTGGGCAACAAGAGTGAAACTCCATCTCAAAAAAAAAGAAAGAAAAAAGAAAAGCTGGCCTAAGACCTGGGATGCAGAGGGATTTTGCCCCATCCACCTGATCAAGTTGCTTACCTTGTCACCACAAACCGCACAGAGGGCTTTCATCTGGAGTCCGCAGCCCGCTCTCCGCACAATCAGGTCTGGAATCTCATTTCTCTGGCTGATTTCCCAAGGCTGTTCTGTTCACCTCAGCTACGGGAAATCTGGCTACGTATCTTTTGGCAGGTAGCTGTGGTGTCTTGTCAGAAGCGAAACAGTAGCAATGAAAATGTCAGATTTTTGTGCTATGTTTCCTTAAGTATTGCCCAACACCAAACTTTTAGTGAGCCAGCCCGTTCATTCATCCAGCAAATATTTATTGAAACTGCGTTATGTGCAAGATGTTACATTAGGAGATACAGGTATATAGGGAAATCTCATGTAATCAAGGCAGATTAGGTCTAGTTGGAGATTAAAGTGAAATAATTTTTTTTTTTTTTTTGAGACGGAGTTTCGCTTTTGTTGCCCAGGCTGGAGTGCAATGGCGTGATCTCCAGCTCATCGCAACCTCTGCCTCCTGGGTTCAAGCAATTCTCCTGCCTCAGCCTCCCAAGCAGCTGGGATTACAGGCATGTGCCACTACACCTGGATAATTTTGTATTTTTAGTAGAGACGGGGTTTCTCCATGTTGGTCAGGGGGGTCTCGAACTCCGACCTCAGGTCATCTGCCTGCCTCAACCTCCCAAAGTGCTGGGATTACAGGCGTGAGCCACTGTGCCCGGCAAAGTGAAATAATTTTAAGGGAAAAAATATAAGTACCATAAACCATATAAAGTTTTAATTCTGTGGATTACAACCTAATAACGGTCATGAAGTCAACTTAGTGGGTTTGTTACCCCTTTTTTTAAAAAAAATATGCATTGCAATGCATATCTTTATGGATATTTTGTGAAATTTTTGTTTGCTATATTGTTATTTATATTGGAGTTGCAGTGTTAAATGTTTTTAATGTGGGTTACAGTCAAAAAATATGAAAGGGTAGTTCAGACTTCTGGATTCAGAAAAATCCAGAAGTTTGCAGATGAGAGGTGACTTTGGGGAGTTAGAATTTTGACAAGTGAAAATGAGTAATGAGAGGAAAAAGTGGAGAGCAGAGGCCGGGTGCAGTGGCTCATGCCTGTAATCCCAGCACTTTGGGAGGCCGAGGTGGGCAGATCATTTGAGCTTGGAGTTCGGGATCAGCCTGGCCAACATGGTGAAACCGTGTCTCTAGTAAAAATATAAATATTAGCCAGGCTGGGTGGCGGGTGCCTGTAATCCCAGCTACTCAGGAGGCTGTGGCAGGAGAACCACTTGAACCTGGGAGGGGGTGGTTACAGTAAGCTGAGATTGCGCCACTGCATTCCAGCCTGGGCTACAGAGTGAGACTCTGTCTCGAAATAATAATAATAATAATAATAATAATAATAATAATAATAAAGTGGAGAGCAGAGAGAAGTGGGTCTCCAAGCCTGGCACCAGGAATGAGAAACTGAGAACTACCCAGCAACAAGGAAGGATTTAGGGGATACCTAAAGAATTTTGTGTGTGGGAAGATATGGAGAGTTAAGACCTTTTGTTAATAATTAATTGTATTCCCTAATGGATTACTGATAGCTTATCAGCTCTGCTTGCCTATGTGGACTTTGACAGCTCCACCTTTAGTGTGGTTGAAAACAAGTGAGAACGCCATGATAGGCCCGGTGGTGGGGTGTCTGGTCCTGCCCCCTCTCTGCTCAGCAATCTCCTTGAAGGGTGCCTAGTTCTCCTGTGGATAGTATTGACAACTAGCCTGGAAAAGCCATGGGATTGCTCTCCAACTTTGGTTTTAAGAGATTAACACTCCTTTAGGATACGTGTTTACGGGCTTCATACCCTTCAGAGCTGTGTGTGTTGGAAGCATGCTTATTTCACTTTATCTCTGGGTGGACTTCCCACTCCTTTTCCAGTGCTTCAACAAAAGGTGTGGTGGGGATTGGCCCCTTTCTGACAGCCCACTACAGTGGGATGAGAGTCCCAAACGGATGACATAATGTCTGGAAAGCACCAAGTTTAACCAAGAGAGAAATAGGGTTATTACAAAGATGAAGGGGCTCTGAGGGAAATTCTGCAAGAGATATCATTACTTCGAAATCACTTGGAAAATAAATGAGAGGAATATCACCGCTGCCCCCATACCCACTGCAGCACTGTAATTACGGGGTGAGGATAATTGAATTGTAGAAACGCCCGGGGCCCAGCTAGACTCTTCAAAAGTAACATGAAGAATCTGACCCCCTCTGGCCTGGCGAAGAGCAAGCTGCTGAGTTCTTGCCACCGGCTCCAGCGACTGTCTGCTTTCCTTTCCTCCTTAGCGCCGCCATCACGGGGGTCCTCCCCCCAAGACCTGCAGAGAGTGGGATGTGGCCCCCTTCCCTGCGCAAATTCAGAGAGAGCTAGTGCCGTCTGGGGATCAGTCACTGTGCTAGGAGCAGATCGAGTACTAAGCCGCGACAGTTGGGCTAGAAAGCCCTTCCTCCGAGCCCCGAAAGGCCCAGGTGGCAGCTGGCTCAGCTCATAGAGGAAATAGTCCTGATGTCCTGCAGAACAGAAACAATGGGAGTCGAAAGAGTGGTTTATTTTCTCAAGAAATCTGCATTTCTCAGGCCTGATATACATCTTAATGAGATGTCCCACAGCGGAAGAGTCTCCTTGGACATTCTTCACCCAATTAACATTTCTCCCAGCTTTGGGTTAGTAGGGTTCTTTAGGCGTCTGATCATTGTGGGAAGCGGTGCGGCATCAAGTCTGAAAAGTGAATGTAATATGGTTTATTTGGAATTCGACCAGGAAATTTTGGTTCCTTTGGCTGGTGGAAATATGCAGAAGAACCATCGTCTAAGGGCGCGTCCCCTTCTGGAGTACCTTTCCGAACTGGGGAGGGAAGAGAAAAGCTTTTTGGATGAACCAAAAGTGGTAAAATGCACATTCAAATCGAGTGGGTAAGGACTTGCCTCCTGGGGGAGCGGGGTGGAGGCTAGGCGGTGAGAGCTTCCCGCGCCCGGGGAGCAGGTCTTCACGGGAGGTTTCCGGAGGCAGGAGGAGTCAGAGGTCCTCGCGAGTCACGGCCGGATGGAGGGTGGGAGCGGGCGCCTACCACAGCCAGGGCCGCGAGGCGCAGGAGGGCGCAGGCTGGCCAGGTCCCGGGTCTGCCGGCCCCACGTGGCAGCCCCGGGGCGAGCCGGGCGGGTCGGGGGCGGGTCGGGGGCGGGTCCGGTCGCTGACGCGCCGGGTATATAGCCGGGCATGCGCGCGGTGCTGCGGCCCGGACGCACGGAGGGGGGTTGGTGCGCGTGTCTACGCGGACGCACGGGCTGAGCTGCTTCTCCAGCCGCCGCCGGCCGCCCGGGACCTTGCGGTGAGGCTGCGTGGGGCCGGGGCCGCCTCCGAGCGCCAGGTGAGGGCGTGGATGCGAGGGGCCGCGAGATGGGCAGCGGCTGAGGAGCCGCGCGCCCCAGGCTGGGGCAGCGGGTGGGGGCGGGGACAGCGCTGCGCCGAGGACAGGGCACCGCTCCGGGGCACCGGCGCACGCCCGGACTGCTGGGTGGAGGCTACACCTGGCTCTGGTGCCGCGCTGGCGAGGGGAGAGGTCAAGGCGCGGCCCGTCCGCCTGGAGGGTGCAGGATGCTGGAGCCGCAGAAGGGTGCTCAGAGCGTGGGTCGCCGCGCCGAAGGCTGAGCCCGGCTCCCGGAGCCCCCGCGCGGACACGGACGCAGAACGCAGACAGTAGGTGGCCAATCCGAGGGGCCGCTCCATGGGGCTCTGGGATCTGGACTTTGCTTTTCAGGAGCTGCGTCCCCCGGGCCCCCTCCGGTCCATCTCCCCCCGGAGATACATGTACTCAATCTTCCGGCTGAGCGAATCTCCAATCTGGCTTGCCCGCGAGGATGGCTTTCTGGCTATTTTTGGTCCTTAATGACCAAGTTAGGTGGTCGGGTTCAGGCTGCCCCCTCTTGGTGGGTGAGGGCAGTGGGACAAAGTCGCCATCCGAGCAGTTTCATCATCTGATCCTGAGGTCCAGCTGAGCCGGGAAGATTTCCTCAGCTCTAGACTGGGGGTTCACTTTTGAGGATCTGGTGCTTGCCAGGGCCTGGGCTCCAAAGAGAGGCTTCTCTAAACAGTTAAAGGGCTAGACTGTGGAGGAGGACTCCGGACACGATTTGGGGAGTGGCCAAGTGCTCTCTTGTGGCCCAAATGGAAGCGTGGGGGTAGGAGCAGCTTTGACCTGACCCTTCCTGGAGCAAGCCTGGTTTGGGTTTATGTCTTTAGTGGCCCTCCCCTAGGAGCCCCAGGCCATTGGGACGGCTGTGCTCCTGCCTAGGAGTGGCCTGGGAGTTAGCCCTGGCCTCTGTCTCTGCTCTGCACTTAACCGGCCCTGTGACCTTGGGAGGGTCAGGCCAGTACCACGGTCAGACTAGATCACCTTATCCACAGCATATACAATTCGGTAACTCTTACCCTTTTTTTTTTTTTTTTTTGGAGACAGAGGCTCACTCTGTCGCCCAGGCTAGAGTGCAGTGGCGGGATATGGGCTCACTGCAACCTCCACCTCCCAGGTTCAAGCCATTCTCCTGCCTCAGCCTCCAGAGTAGCTGGGACTACAGGCGCCTGCCAACAGGCCCGGCTAATTTTTTGTATTTTTAGTAGAGACGGTGTTTCACCGTGTTAGCCAGGATGGTCTCGATCTCCTGACCTCAGGTGATCCGCCCGCCTCAGCCTCCCAAAGTGCTGGGATTACAGGTGTGCGTGAGCCACCACACCGGGCCTATCCTTACCTCTTAAAACACAAGCCCTAAATATGGACAAGAACTTGCATCCTTGGTAAAGCTACAGAAGGGATGTTCAGAATCATAACTTAGCAGCTGGAATTAAAAGCCACATGTTCGGCTGGGCGCGGTGGCTCACGCCTGTAATCCCAGCACTTTGGGAGGCGGAGGCGGGCAGATCACGAGGTCAGGAGATCGAGACCATCCTGGCTAACACGGTGAAACCCCGTCTCTACTAAAAATACAAAAAATTAGCCGGGCGTGGTGGTGCACGCCTGTAGTCCCAGCTACTCGGAGGCTGAGGCAGGAGAATGGCGTGAACCCGGGAGGCGAAGCTTGCAGTGAGCCGAGATCGCGCCACTGCACTCCAGCCTGGGAGACAAAGCGAGACTCCATCTCAAAACAAACAAACAAAAAAAAGCCACATGTTCCTTTTCCTGGTGGAGGCTCAGAGAGGTGAGTTTCCCATCACCTGTGTGGTATCCAGGAGATAGGCTAGTGGTCCTCCTGCGGAATTGGTTTGCAGGTAAGACTAGAGGGCACCAGACAGTGGAAGGGGATCCTCTGGATACTGTCTTCCCAAAGGGCCAGTCCAAAGCAAGTTCTTGCTTAATTTATCATTTTTTACTCATCTGGCCTCTGGGGCCTTGAGAGAGGGCAGTGCTGAGGGGGAGATACGATCCAGGTGTTGACTGACAGCTGGCCAGCCAGTGCAGAGGCTGACCTGAGAACTTGGGGGCTGGGGCAGCTGCATCATTGGCCTTGTAATTTAGGCCAGAGTGAGAATTTTGGGCTCTGGGACTCAGCCTGTGGATGTACAGTGCCTGGTCTGTTTTGGGCTCAGCAGTGGCCACCGTGGCGGGTGCATGCAGACGGCCTGGCCCCCACCCTTCCAATGCAGACTCCTGGGGAGAAACAGCATCCGTGGATGGGGAACAAGATAACAACACAAGAGACGCTTCCGTGCTCTGCACAATTCAGTTCAGAGAGTGAGCGCTGTGCTAGACACGGTTGTGCTGGTGGCGGAAGAATTCCGGCCTTTTCAGATAGGTGGGTCTCTGTTCAAATCCTGGCCCCGTCACTCTCCAGCAGTGAGAAATTTCTTAACTTCTGTTCTCACTGGCTTGCAGGATGTCGTGATTTTGCCTGGAACATAGTAGAGGGCTTGTCATCATTCTCATCGTCATAATTTTTGTGGGGTGGAGTGGGTTATTTAGGGGTGCCAGAAGCTGACAGTTGGGTTGGGTTGTAGGAATGGTGTGAGCCCAGGCATAGGGTTGATTCATCTCTTCCTTGGCAACATGGATGCAATTTCCCTGCCCTTCTGTGAAGGCTGCTTTTCTGTGGCCTGCCAGGGATTGTCCCATAGATCAATTGGGCAATCTTACGGAAAACAAACTTCTTTCTACCTTTATTTCTGGGAGCTACTCTGATTTCTTCAGAGAAGAAATGCTCCTTCTCTGGACTCATGTGGCCAGGAAGGAGTAACAATGCCTTCGTGTACCTGGGTGGTGCGTGTGTGCTTGTGTGTGTGCGCATGTGTGTGCACATGTGTGTGTGTGTAGGGTATATATCACTCACAAGACTGGTTCTGTTTTTAAACCCTGCTTACCTTCTTCCTCCTTCCTTACCTGCTCACACCCTGCACTGTTCCAAGAGGAACCTCAATCCCTGTTTAATATTTGCAGAATCGTGGGGTTTACACAGTAGTGTTGTGAATAGATTGTGTGTGCCTGGGAACCAGGACCTCCCTGTCCCCACTATGTCAGGATAATGGCCTGCCCTGACTTGGCGAAGGTAACGCTCCGCCATGTTGTTGAGCCACAGAACCATGGAATGTTGACCGGGGGGCTTTGGTGATCTTGGAGTCCGGCCCCATTATTTTACAGTGAATGAAACGGGATCCAGGGAGGTGAATTGGTGTACCCGAGTCACATGGTTACCAGTGGCCAAGAAACTTGATGGAGAAGACCAAAGAAGGGTTCTATTTTTGATCCTAAATGTGATTATGAAATTGCTGACACCTCCAGTCTTTACTTGGAAACTAGAAGAGGAAGGGGCCATTTGTCCCTGCGCTTATTGAGGGAGGGGGTGTTAGTTTCTTCTGGAGAAGTGTCTGTCTTTCCAGACTCCCTGGAGACATGGGAGGCTGGGGAGTGAGCAGGGAAGGGGACTGCTGCTCAGCCCAGCCGGGACTCACCGTGTGTCTGCAGTGGGGCTTCTCCGACCTCCCGGCTGGCAGGCTGGTGGAATGCCAGGAGATAAGGAGTCCAGAGTCCGCCCCCTCGACTGTCGCCAGCCAGGGCCTCATGCCCACCTAGGGGACAGGAGGACAGCCCCTAGGACACAGGATCATGTAGCCCCACTGTCTTGTTCCCCCGCCCCCTTACCATGGGCATTAAACCTCTCAGAGGCGGCCCCGGGTTGGGCCTGGCAGAGGCAGAGATGCAGAGGCTGGGCGCTCTGACCTGCACAAGGAGAAGAGGCTGGGGAAGCCACAGAATTGGCCTGCCCAAGGGAGCAAAGAGTGCCCAACCATGGGAAACTGAATTCCCCACCTTGGCAACTGGAGATCAGGCTGTTGTTAGAACTCCTAACCTCTCTCAAAGGGCAGGCCCCGGAGAATCTTGGAGCTTGGTGGAATGAGACGGTGACTGTCCTACATTTATTACCACCGAGTTCCTAATGGCCCTCTTAGGCAGTGCACTCAGTATTAGTAGTTAATAAAAAAATCAGATAAAAGTTGGGAATCTAAAAAAAAATACATGTCTTAAATCATTTTTTATATTTATTTTATTTTATTTTAGAGATGGAGTCTCACTCTATCGCCCAGGCTGGAGTACAGTGGTGCGATCGACTCACTGCAGCCTCTGCCTCCCGGGTTCAAGCAGTTCTCTGCCCCAGCCTCCCGAGTAGCTGGGATCACAGGCACCTGCCACCAGGCCTGGCTAATTTTTGTATTTTTAGTAAAGACAGGGTTTCACCATGTTGGCCAGGCTGGTCTTGAACTCCTGACCTCGTGATCCACCTACCTCGGCCCCCCAAAGTGCTGGGATTAACAGGCGTGAGCCACTCGTGCCCGGCCAAATCATATATATATATATATATATATATATATATATATATATA